>NC_061112.1:126013095-126208739 GCF_002878395.1 Capsicum annuum | reverse complement strand
ACAATCAAAAGAGGAGGGGGACAAAAGGATCATTTTTTTACCATTTTGGCAAAAGGACGATATATACACACATATACAGATAAAAAAGGGGTTTTTCTTCTGGATTCACCATATTCATCCCTTCTTTCTCTTCTCTTCGAATACACGCACAAACCAGTGAATAGGAAGGGGCTGAATTTTCTATTTTTTGGGAGATTTCACTCTTCTACTTGCACACATACTGGTATACGCACAGGTTGGAGAAGGAGGCGCGAGAGGGAGATATTGGAACTGAGAGAGAGGGAGAGAGAAGATCGAGAGAGGAATAGAGGGTTAGAGATTTTTTCCGATAAGTGTCACCAGAGCTGCTGGCTCTGGGTCGGTTCTAGTTGAATCCGGTCGGAAATAGTGAGATTCGCCGGAATCAAACTCTTGGTTAGTCGAATCAGTCCTATAGTCGTGAAAATTCCTAATTTTCTTTCAATATTGGGGTGAGATTCAGCTAAAATCTGATTTGTTCCCCTTTGTTTTGTCGCTGGAGCTTACTGGAGTTTGGTTAACACCGAGTTTCGGCTCTTACCGTCAAGCTGTTGGGCTGGGTTCATCTATTTCTGTGTACTCATCGTCGATATCGATTCTCAGGGTTTTCAAACTCAAAGTGGGTCGACATTTGTGATCTGAGCTACTATTAAAGTTCATTTTCACTGTTTGGAATAGTCCATTGATTATTTCCAATACCGAGTTTGGATTTGGGATTCGCAGTTGAGGTTCTCCGTTCAAGTATTTTGGTCTTCGGATCTCTTTATTATCATACAAGAACGTTCTATCGAGGTCCATTTCTTTAACCCATCTCCTTGTTCTTTATTTTCGATTATTTGAATTGGTTGTGATTATCCGTGGTGATTGTTGGATTTTTGGTTGATGTTATGATGTTATAATTTTAACAATGTGATTTTGTTGATAAGCGGAATGAATCAGAGTTACTTTGAAGGTATAATTGATAAAAATGAAACAAGTGGGGGGTGAGAATTGAAAACTTGACATAGTGGTTGAATTTTGGTAAGTTTGATTCATTGGTTGTTTGACTTTGAAATGAACATTATTTGAACTTGGTAGTATCATGATACGTTGATTGGTTTAGGTAAACATAGGTTGGGCAGGCAAAGTTTAGAATCTGTGGCTTTGGTTGAATGGTAAAAATTCCGTGGAATGTTTGAAATTTTGTTGAATATTTTTATTTTCCGCACTAGAAATGTATTCATTTTGGTCGCGGAATGCCTCGAGGGATTTGTATTGATTTGGCCGGGGAATGCCCTGAAGTATCTATATATATTTATTCACTGGGGAATGCCCTGAGGTATCTTGTACCTGGAGGACGTTCGTGATGAAGGCCCGAGGCGTCGGGTAGAGCATTAGTCTAGAATTAATTTAGAATAGGATTTATTTTTTCGCATTTTTCTATTTTTGGACTGTATAATTGGAATGGACACTAAATTTTGGATTGTTTTATCTTGTTTGCTTGATTGATTGTTTTTTGCATGTATTGTGTGGTTTATACCCTCGTAGTGTCAAAGTTAGCCGATACGCTCTACCAAGCGATCGTAGTCGAACCATGGGATCGAGGGGTGCCTAACACCTTTCCCTCGGTCAACAGAATTCCTTAGCCAAAATCTCTGTTCGCGGATCAGTTTTATAGAGTCAAAACCATTTTGAAAAAGGATATTCATGGGTGACTTGGCACACCTGATTTATGCCAAGTGGCAACTCTGAGTTTTGAAACTAATGAATCTTTTTCGAAACAATTTTCATCTTTTGTCACTTTAATAATAAAACCCTTTCGAAACTTAAAACGAATAATCATTTGGAGTCGAAAAAGGGGTGTGACAGCTCTGGCGACTCTGTTGGGGAAATGTTCAGAATTCGATCTTGTTTTGGAGTTGTATCGGCTTTGTTTGGAACTATAGGTGTATAAATAATTTTTTTGTGGTGTTTTGTGTTATTGTTTTATCATTATGGAATGTTTTCATGCTCTTTGTATACAGTATTTATCCTATGTGTTACCGCTTTTATATCTGGCATCATGTGTCTACTCCCGGCCTTCTTTCTGCAACAAGTCCGTAGTACACATGTTGTACATGACCTCTAGTTGATTCACCCTTATTTTAGAGGGGAGCCGTCGGTGTTATGGAGTAGGTGGAAAGCTATCGCAGCCACTATCGACCATACGCTCCCCCGAACAGCCTTGTTAGTGAATCCCAACTTAGGTCAGCCTTTAGGTCATGCTTATGTGCATCATATTGAGATCTATTGGGGCCCACTTGATCCTTTGTAGGAGACTCACCTCTAAAGGATCCCTACGTGCTAAATATTATATTTTTGAGGATAACGTGGTCATTTGACGGACTGATTTGGAAAAAACATGTGTTAGAAGTAAAGTGTGTGGGTAAAGAAAAAAAAACAAGAACAAAAAAGAGTTTCGTAGTTTTTAGAGTTTTTTATAGCTTTTATTTTTCACAGTTCGAAAATTCAAAAGGACTTTTTTACCTTTCGCACTCATTTTCGCAAAAACATCAAAAAGATTTTCCTTTGTCTCGTTTAGCATGCATTCACAATTCGAAAACTTCAAAAAGATTTTTTTCATTCATAGGATGTGTTTATAAAAGAAAAATGCAACAAAAGATGTTAGAAATTTTTTACATTTCGTATAACGAAAATACCAAAAATATTTTTCTTCCATAGTTGTTGATGTCATTTTTCTGTGAAAACTCAAAAGATTTTATTAACATGGTTCATCGTCTGTCTTTGGTCGTATCTCTTAAGTCAGGGTCTAGCCTTTTATTTAATCATTAATTGTCCAATCTGAATGAACTACGCATCCCTGATTCCCGTCCCTTGGGGCAGGATACGTAGGCAACCCTCGGTGGGTCCGATAATTTTTAGTTTTTGGCCTTTGTCTTAGTCTTAGCCTCTGTTTTCCTTCTCGTAATCTAGTGTTGTCAATTAATTCTTGCCAAGTAGGCTAATTTTATTCGGCAGTACTGTTCGGTGGATTTGAGTTATATGTCGGTCTGTCCCTCTATGTCACACGATATTTTTTCTAAGATAAAATCCCGAGGGTCGGGAATTCCTTGTCTTGTTTTGAATTTTGAGTTGTAAGTTTGGATTGTTATTAGAGGATGAAGCCTACAGGGTCTAGAGTCTTAATGGTTTCCAAAGTGCCCAAAAATTTAATAAAGTGGTGGAACACGTTCAACTATGCTGACCAGCAAGAGCTATTTAAGATATTAGGTGATCTTACGGAACTTCTGCATGTCCCACCCCGTCCAGACCTAATAGACGTTGTGCTCACCTTTTGGGATCCTAGTAGTTTGGTGTTTAGGTTCGGAAAGTGTGAAATGACGCCTACGTTGGCAAAATTATCTGGTCTGCTTTATTTGCCTTATATTGACAAAAGTATAATCCGAGCTCGAAATCACTTGGGCAATAGGTTTCTACAAGGGTGTAGTTTGAAGAGTAATAACGGACATTTGGGTTGTCTGAATCAATCATGGATTTCTTTAGACTTTCTATTCGCTAGATTTGGGTCCTCGGAAGGTTTTGATTACTTTTGGGATGAATTTCATATGACTAAGGAGAAATGGGAGAGAAAGCATCTTGAAGTCTTCACCCTCTTTTTGTTAGGTACTTTAGTGTTTCCACTAAAAGAAAGACGAATTAATACCCGTTTGCAATCTGTGGTGATGGCTCTATTTCATAAGGATCACAATAACAAGGGCACTAATCAAAAAGGGAAGGTCGTTGATCAAAAGGGCAGGTCCACTCTCATACCCATGATCTTAACAGAAATATATAAGGCTTTAACCGAAGTGAAGGGGGGGATGAGATTTTTTTAGGGCAGTAACCTGATATTGCAGTTATGGATGATGGAGCATTTGTATGCCCCTTCTTTAGTTAGACTAGACGTGGTTGATCGTTGTATTCCCAATCGAGTGAAACAGGTTGCGTTTGGATAAATTCTCGCTACCCGTGGGAGTCGACGCTTGGATTGAATTTCTTGAGTCAAGAACCGGGGATAACATTTTGTGGACTTATCTGTGGCTTCGACCAAATATAATCTTGTTTGGTTGTTAGACGCTGCTCCTTTTAGTTATGTTAGGGCTTAGTTGCATTAGACCATACAGTCCTTCTAGGGTAATGCGCCAGTTGGGTAGGCTATAGGACGTGCCACCAGCAATGGATCTTCTGAAGGCTGTTGAGTACTTCAAGGACCAATCCTTAGGTGAGAGCAAGTACGAGCAGTTTTGGAAGCATGCAACAAAGCTAGGTGTGGACACACTTAAAGAAAGTTTGGATAATCTAGGGTACACTCAGAGATATGGGGTCTGGTTTCAATCTATCCCTCGGGGTATCAGCTAACCCTTACCAGCACAGCTTAGAGGGAGAATACAGGAAGAATGCATAGTTGACGACCATTAGGATGAAAGTGCGGGGTCCAAAGTGGACCACTTGAGAGTTCAGTTAGCAAATTTGTTCAAGATTGTAGAAAGGTGTCAGAACAATCTTTCCAATTGCACTCCTCATGAGCCAGGAATACGGGCCCGAAGCTTCTTCCTCAATATCAGGGTGTCTTTGCAGGACATGCTACAAAGTTTGAATGGGAGAAAGATAACTTCACAGGCACGTCCATCTCAGCCAGGGTCATCACGCAGAGCACCAGTCTGAAAGAGAATTTCTTATCTTTATTCAATTTGAGTCTTTTATATTTCTATCATTGTAGGGTGGCGTCTGTTTTAAGTCGAAGTCAAGTTGTTTTGGTATTAGGGTCTTTATCAGTAATTTCACGTATGTCGTCTTAGGGGTCTAGAATGTTATTTTGTATTTGTTGTTTAGTTTTTAAAGCGATCCTAAATTCATTGCATGTTTTGTTTGTTTCTTTCATCAAAATATTATGAGGTTACGTCTTTCTTTTGTTTGTTTGTTTTTGTTTTTCCGAAAAAAAAACTTTAATTATGTGATGTTTATGCATATGCTTCCCGAACTACGCAAGATCTGATTCATGTATAACATGATACGTAGGCAACCTACTTTTGGGGTTCGATCTAATCATTTTGTTTCGTTGTTTTTAATTTTTTTTTTATTTTTTTTAAAGAAAAGCAAAAGCCATAAAGAATGATAAAATGAAGGTAGATAGAGAGAGAAGAAAAGAAAGAAAGGATGATGAGACAAGAAAGGGAAAGAACAGAGACTGATACAAAAGAGGGAAATAAGGACGAAAGAAAAAGGTGTGGATTGGAGGAAAGAAGCAAATGAGCATAGATAGAAATCGGGATAATGTTAAAATGACCTCGCTACCCTCAAAGACTAGTAGAAATAAACATGAATCTAGGACAATTTTACCAATGTGATTTCCATGCTTGTTGTATGCCCTAATCCTAACGGATGTCATCTTTGATGAGTATGTTCTTTCAGATAACAGTGGTAGGTTTGCAGCACTCTGGCTAGTCACCCATATTTTACTAGATCAAAAGCAAAGCTCGTCATGGATAGCAGGGAGATTGAAAATTCACTCATTGACCCGAATTTGTATCCCAGGAAAGAAGTTCAGAACATAATGATGAGGTAGTAAGGCTCAGGCAACAATTAATAGATTTACACCGAGCATGGGCTAGTGGCATGCCTCCTCTTTTGCTCCCTGAAGGTCTTGCGAATATCTCTAATTGTCCACCGCTCTCTCAAGCGCAATTCTCTGCTCCCACTGAGTCACCTGAGCACGCGCCAGGATTCACTCCGCGACATTATTATCCTGGAACTTCTAGTGTGCCCTTGGCAGCTCCCCAACCAAGACCCGCTGCTCAGCCGGCGCCACCGATCATACCGGTGTTCGTGGCTCCGCTACCACTTGAAGCTCCCACATATGCTGTGCGTCCGACAATGGGGCTTCCTCGGTCTGCCAGTGCGCCAGTATTGAAGGTTCCAGATAGTCAGTATTATGCCCCGGAGCCTACTTTGAGAATGAATGAACCGTATAGGTACACTCAGCTACCTGTATTTCCATTTGAAACGGAGAAACCTGTCGCAACAGAGAAACAGGAGGTCATAGCACGGGAATTGAAAAGTTTGGAACAGTCTATGAGGAATTTGCAGGGAATCGGAGGTTATAAGAGTGTTTCCTATAAAGATCTTTGTATGTTTCAAGACGTCAATCTTCCCCTAGGTTTTAAAATGCCCAAGTTTTAGAAGTATGTTGGGCACGGTGATCCTGTAGCACACTTGAGACGTTATTACAACCAATTGAGGGCTGCAGGGGAAAGGAAAGAGTTGCTTATGACTTTCTTTGGTGAGAGTCTTTCTGATCTGGCTTCAGAATGGTTTGTCGATCAAGATATCGACAAGTGGAATAGCTTGGATGACTTAGCTTCTGAGTTTGTGCAATATTTTCAGTATAACGTTGACCTGATTCAGGATGAAAAATCCTTGGTCAACATAAAGAAGAAAAGAATTGAAGGTTTTAGGGAATACACGATAAGGTGGCATGAACAGGCTGCCAGGGTAAAGCCTCTGATGAAGGAAAGAAAGTTGGTAGAGGTCTTCATTCAGGCACAGGATGAGACATATTTTTAGCATTTACTTCCGGCAATGGGAAAGTCTTTTATTGAAGTCCTTAAAATGAGAGAGATGATAGAGAACGGAATCAAGACTAGCCGAATAGTGAGTTTTGCCGCATTGAAAGCCACCACAAAAGTGATTCAAGGTGGATCTGGTGCATTCGCAGGTAAAAAAAAGAAAGAGGACGTGGCGACTGTTATAGCTGGAACCCATTCCTATCCCAAAAGACCGCCTCACCCCTACCCCCAATCCCAAGCCCAAGTCTACGCCCAAGCTCCATATATTCCTCCCCACCATTACTACCATACACAAAACCCATTATACTCCATTCCACCACCCCCGTACCCAGTATATAGTGCGCAGCCATATGCCCAAACCCCTTCTTACCCGTAATGGCGCGCGCAAGCTCTTCAAAACCTTCCATTAGCTCCACTAAATTACCAAAACCACTCCAGACCCAGATTCCAACCCAGGCCCAAGTAGAAGAAAGATAAGGCAGTCAAAAATCAGTTAACACCTCTTAGGGAGTCATATGCTAGCTTGTTTGATAGGCTGAGAAAGATGAAAGTCTTAAGCCCAATTCAAGAAAGGCTTACAAATCCACCCCCAAGGAATCTCGATTATTATTTAAGGTGTGCGTACTGTTCTGATATGCCAGGCCACAATATCGAGAAATGTTGGAATTTAAAGAGAGCTGTCCAAGACTTAATTAACACAAATCAGATGCTGGTCCAGGCTCCGAAGGCTCTAAACATTAACCAAAATCCGCTGCCAACCCATGCTGAAACCAATATATTAGAATTGATATATGATGGGAAAGAATTGTCAAGGTGTTATAAGCCTATTGTTAAGATACAGGACAATGAGGAGAAATCGATGAATATAGCAGAGTCTTTAAAAGCAATGTCATTGAATCAGGAACGAATGAGAGAAGATAAAGCCCTAGAAAGCACAAAGAAACTGCTGATCAAAGTGCAAGGTCCCAGAAGAGGTGTTGATTCAAGTCAAGATAAGCCTAGGTTGACGTTGGTAGGAGCTCCGAGTAAGCCCAACTTGATGGTGAAAAGAGCACTGGAAATGCCTATTGTCCTCCAACCGATGACCCAGCCTTTGATAGTTGGCACGAAAAGGGTTCCCTGGAACTATAAGCGGACTCTGATGACCTATCAAGGAAAGAAAGCAGTGAAAGATGTAGATGAGGTAGGGGGTTTGACTCGGTCAGGGAGATGCTACGTGCCTAAAAGCTTAAGGAAGTACAAGCCAGTGGTGACTGGACCTTCATCTATCAAAAAGCCCATCACCAAAGAAGAAGCTGAAGAATTTTTGAAAAAGATGAAGTTGCCAGAGTATTCAATAATAGATCAGTTGAAGAAAACCCCTACACAAATTTCCCTTTTATCTTTGTTGTTGCACTCCAAGGAACATCGTGATATTATACTGAAGGTATTAAATGAAGCATATATCCAATTTCTACTTTGCAAAAGTTGAATATTAGTGCTGAGAGATCAGGCCTAATAATGTATTTGTCAGGGCTTTCGATGGTGCAAAATCAAACTCCATTGGCGAAATAGAACTAATGTTGATCATAGGGCCTGTTGAGTTCGCCATAGAGTTTCAAGTATTGAATGTAGACTCCTCTTACAACCTGTTGCTTGGAAGGTCGTGGATCCACAAGGCCAAGGTGGTTGCATCTACACTGCACCAGATGATTAAGTTTAAGCATGACAGGCAAGAAGTGGTTATTCATGGTGAAGGAGATTTGTCCGCCTGCGAAGATTCTCCCTTGTCTCTTATTGAAACAAATAACATAGAGGAGACATTTGTCTATCAAATTTTTGATACAGTGTCGATAAATTGTATCCTTGAAGGGCAGGTTATACCGGGACCACAATTGTTTTCCTCTTCTATCATGATGGTGAGTGAACTTTTGAAATACGGATTTGAGCCAGGAAGGGGTTTGAGAGCACCTCTACATGGTATAATTTATCCCATATGTCCAAGTGAGAACATGGGCACTTTTGGTCTGGGATTTGAGCCCACTATTGAAGATCTGAAGAAAGCCAAGAGAAGGAAAAAGGAAATATAGTCACTCCCTCACCTAATGCTACTACTCAGTGAATTATTTGTTAAGAGCAGTATCACGAAGCATGTGGAATTTGAAGCTGAATTGGTTGATGACTTCCAGAATCTTCTTATTGAGGTTGATATGGTCGAAGCAGGAGAAGGTACCAATAGGACAGATGTGCAATTCATAGGTTCAGCTGTTCGGCTCAACAATTGGGAAGCCACTTCTCTCCCTGTCAGGAGGGAGTTTTGGTAGTTTGTTTGTTTTTCTTTTTGTTTATCCAAGTTATTCCGGGTTATAATTCGGATTTAGTTTTTTTATGTTATGTTGGCATCTATGTTTAAACCCTCCTATCTTTTCTTTTAATGAAATGCAATGTCCCTTTTGTTTCGTGTCTAATATATTTTGTTTTTGTCTTTTTCTTTATACAGTTCTCTTTATGCTGATTCTTATGACATGGCATGCATGCAGAATTTTCAGCCTGATCTTAAAATCCAAACTAATCAAGATGTAATGAAGCAAGAGAGGGAATATGATGAAGAAGAGGCAATAGAAGAAATAAGCAAAGAGTTGGAACAGTTTGAAGACAAACCGAATCCTAATTTGAATGAAACTGAGCCAATCAATCTAGGGAATCAAGAAGATGTTAGGGAAACTAAAATCAGTGTACATGCTTTTCCACGGTTAAAATATGAAATAATTCAAGCATTAACTAATTATAAGGATGTTTTTGCATGGTCTTATGATGATATGCCTGGTTTAAGCACTGAATTAGTGGACTATAAATTTCCAACTGATCTCGTATTCCCTCCTGTCAAACAGAAGTTAAGGAAGTTTAAAACTGATGTAAGCATTAAAATCAAAGAGAAAATCATGAAACAACTTGAAGCCAAAGTAATTCGAGTGGCTCATTATCCCACATGGTTATCCAATATTGTTCCTGTCCTAAAGAAAGATGACAAAATTTGAGTATGTGTTGATTACCATGATTTGAACAGAGCAAGTCTGAAAAATGATTTTTCATTGCCCAACATCCATATTTTGTTGGACAATTGTGCTAAACATGAGGTTGTTTCTTTTGTGGATTGCTATGCCGGATACCACCAGATCATCATGGATGATGAAGATGCGAAAAAGACATCTTTTATCACACCATGAGAGACCTATTGTTATCGAGTGATGCCATTCGGCTTGAAGAATGCTGGAGTAACATACATGAGAGCCATGACCACTATATTTCATGATATGATGCAAAAGGAGATCGAGGTCTACCTAGATGATGTGGTTATTAAGTTAAAAAGTCATGCTGACCATGTTAAAGATTTAAGAAAGTTCTATGATAGGCTTCGTAGGTATAATCTCAAGCTCAACCCGACAAAATGTGTATTTGGAGTTCCATCTGGAAAGCTGTTGGGGTTTGTAGTCAGCTTGAATTGGATCCTTCGAAAGTCAAAGCCATTCAGGATTTGCCCTCGCCCAAGAATAGCACAGAGGTGATGATTTTGCTTGGTAGACTGAACTACATTAGCAGGTTTATTGCTCAACTCATAACCACTTGTGAGCCCATATTCAAGTTGCTGAAAAGGAGTGCTTCAGTAGAATGGACTGAAGAATGTCAGCAAGAGTTCGATAGAATCAAAAGATACCCGTCAAATCTGCCCATGCTGGTACCACCGGAACCTAATAGGCCTTTGATCTTATATTTATCAGTCATGGACAATTCTTTCGGTTGTGTCTTGGGTCAACATGATGTCACAGGCAAAAAATAGTAGGCTATTTATTATCTTAGTAAGAAGTTCACCGTATATGAGGCCAGGTATACTCTTCTTGAAATAATGTGTTGCGCCTTAACTTAGGTAGCACAGAAGTTGAAGCATTATCTTTCGTCATACACTACTTATCTCATCTCTCGCATGGATCCTTTAAAGTATATCTTTTAGAAGCCTATGCCGACCGATCTATTGGAAAAATGGCAAATATTGCTTACCGAATTCGACATTGTATATGTGACTCGAACAGCCATGAAAGCCCAAGCCTTGGTAGATCATCTTGCTGAGAACCCCATTGATGAAGAGTATGAGCCGTTGAAGACATATTTTCCTGATGAAGAGGTGTTATGTGTTGATAAAGTCAATAGTCATTTGATGCAAGAAGTGTGTCAACATTTTAAGATCGCACATCGAAATTCCACTCCATACCGTCCAAAGCCCAATGATGCTGTGGAAGCCGCAAATAAGAATATCAAGAAGATACTGTGAAAAATGGTACAAGGGTCTAGTCAATGGTACGAGAAGTTTCCGTTTGCTCTGTTAGGTTATCGTACTACTATTCCCATTTCAACAGGGGCAAATCCATATTTATTGGTGTATGGGACAGAAGCAGTCATTCCTACAGAAGTTGAAATTCCTTATCTTCGAGTCATTGTGGAAGCTGAGATTGATGATGAAGAGTGGGTCAAAAATCGACTGGAACAATTGAGTTTGATTGAGGAAAAAAGGCTAACGTCGGTATGTTATGGCCAATTGTATCAGAAGAGAATGGCTCGAGCGTATAACAGAAAGGTACGACCCAGGCATTTTAAAATTGGTCAGTTGGTATTGAAGTGTATCCTTCCACACCAGGTTGAAACGAAAGACAAGTTCTCCCTAAACTGGCAAGGTCCCTTTATTGTGAAGAAAGTGTTGCCCAATGGAGCCTTATTTTTGACAGATATTGAAGGCAAAAAGGTAGAAATGGCTATCAATGCTAACGCGGTCAAAAGATATTATGTATGATATTTTATTCTTTGGTGATTTTATTGCATGATTAGTACTTGCATTTTTGAAGATTGATATGATGAACGCATTTTATTATTATATCCAAACATTGTGTCATCCTTTGTTTACCCGTTTGAGCTAAGTTTTATTTTTTCTTTCATATCCCTCATTTGGAATCAAAATAGAGTCAAAGATAAATGTCAGAAAAATAAGAATAAAAGAAAGAGTTCAAAAAAGAAAAAAAATTCAAATCAAGACAAAAACAAGCTGATGGAACTACGTGCGACCTGATTCTTCTCTCTTGGGAGTGAGATACGTAGGTTGCCCTATTCAGGGCTCGGTCCAACCAAATAAAGATTTTAGAGCCACCCAGTCAACAAAATCTTGGGCATGAGTTAATGTGTTATTTGAGTCGATTCCAAAAGTTGTAAGTCCCACCCCCACTTTAAGTGTCGTTTGAGCCTCTTGCCATCCATTTCTAACCTTATCCAAAAGCCAAGTTGCAACCAAAGAAATTCCTTCAGATCAATTTTTGATAATGTTAAGGCTAAGCATACGATGGATATGATGATACATTGTGGGGTACTATTTGTCTTCCTCAACCTAAGAAATCAGGAAAGAAATAAAAATGGGAGAGTCTTACTGGTGAAAACCCTCACGGTCATCGTAAGGCGGTGGCGAGTTTAAGAGAAAAGTGAAAAGGAAAGAGATTGGTTGGCGAAAGTCTTTTAGGATGGCGTCAACTGAATGAGATATATGAGTCCAATGGGTTTGAAGAAGCGGTTCAGCGGCAAAGGCATGAACTAAAAAACAAAAGGGAAGTTCGAATAGGAAGATCAGGTAGCTCAATCCAAAATGCATGTCATACTCATTGGAGTTGGTTGCCATATTCAGATAAGTTTTCTTTTTGAATAAGGGACATTTCCCTTTTATTTCATTTACATATTCATATTTTTGTCTCTTTATGTCATTTATCAAAATAAAGACACCATCATTTCTTTACATTTTGATTCGAGTTTGTGTCAAAACAAGCGAGAAAGGTTTTCAAAACTTGCTACCAGTCTTTCCAATTGTATAAGAAAAGCCAAGGACTAGCACATGAAAGAAATATGATCGTAATTCAACACAAATCAAAGGAAGTCTATCAACCGAAAGGCTACTGGATTCATGGGAGTATTTAGATTTTTAAAAGAGTGCATCTCAGAGGCAGGATAAATGAAAATTCATTGTTTGAGTCAGAAATAATTCCCCTCAATCTGGATACGGGTCAATGACGCAACAAGACAGGGACAAAAGCTAACGATCTGAAACAAAGGTGAAAGAAACAATAGTTGGAGCAGGTGTCGGGACAACCAAGTGCCGCAAGCCACCACTAAGTTTTTAACTGACAAATTTTCTTTGTAGAAACAAGGGCAAATTTGCTTCACTTAATTCAGCTACCATTGGAAATGCTCATCCGTGGAATTTTTACTTTATATTCAGGACCCTCCTGAAAAATGGGATTTTACTTTCTATTCAGGACCCTCCTGAAAAATAGAATTTTACTTTCTGTTCAGGACCCTCCTGAAAAATGAGATTTTACTTCCAGTTCAGGACCCTCCTGAAAAATGGGATATTATTTTCTGTTCAGGACCCTCCTGAAAAATAGGATTTTACTTTCTGTTCGGGACCCTCCTGAAAAATGAGACTTCATTTTCAATTCAGGACCCTCCTGGAAAATGGGGCCACACTTTCAAAAATGAAACGTTGTTTTACTATAATCTTTGTTTTGGTAATTTTTTTCTAGTTTTTGTTTTGATTTCAGGAGCCCGCCTGAAGAACAAGTGATGAAATGGTAAATCAAAAGCTCGCTTGAAGAGTAGGGCGAATAAATGGAAGTCGAGCAATGAAGTGAAGTAATGGAAAATCAAGCAACAAGTTAAAAGAAATTGCAAGCTAGAAACCCGCTTGAAGAATAGGGTGATAAAACTCAAGTCAAGAGTCAAGGAAGCTGTATAGATAGGATTTTTGTAATTTCATTTATGCTTTAACTTGTAATTTTTATTTTGATGTAATGACAGAACCACGGACCGGAACCTCGATGGAACCTCACTCGACTCTCCAACTCGGTATAGTCTATCTCCTTCCAATCCTTTGAGATACTTGTCACTCGATCCCCTCATAACTTGGGTAGGTAGGATGTCCTAAGTCAAGACCTGGTTTCCCTCCTTCCTCTTGCTCCGTGCTTTTAAATAAAGGTCAGGACAAAATTCCATCTCGTTGTCTACTACTTTGTATGAAAACACCATGTGTTTACATCCAAAGGGGGCATGATGTAGACACGTGATTTTGTCCTCCTAAAGTTTAATTTATTCACTTTTACCTATTTTTTTACTTTATCCTACCGTGTACCCTCATCTACGTGATTATACTCCACAAAAATACAAAAATAACAAACTCCTAACAAATTCTATCCTATCCTAACCCCCTTTACACCTCATCCAAACAACCTACCCAATTAAAAATAAACACATCACCTATACCCCTACCCTCACCACCCCATACCCGACGTCACCCCCTAACCCCATCTACAGGTTTTTTTAATCCAAGCCATAACAAAATTGGAGGGGAGATAGACAATAATATATAAGCAAAGGAGGAGGGGGACAAAAGGATCATTTTTTTTTCATTTTGGCAAAAGGACGATATATACACACATATACAGATCAAAAAAGGGGGTTTTTCTTCTGGATTCACCATATTCATCCCTTCTTTCTCTTCTCTTCAAATACACACACAAACCAGTGAATAGGAAAGGACCGAATTTTCTATTTTTTGGGAGATTCCACTCTTCTACTTGCACACACACCGGTATACGCACATGTTGGAGAAGAAGGTGCGAGAGGGAATGATTGGAACTGAGAGAGAGGGAGAGAGAAGATCGAGAGAGGAATGGCGGGTAGAGATTTTTTCCTGTAAGTATCACCGGAGCTGCTAGATCTGGGTCGGTTCTAGTTGAATCCGGTCGGAAATAGTGAGATCCGTTGGAATCAAACTCTTGGTTAGTCGAATCAGTCCTATAGTCGCAAAAATCCCTAATTTTCTTTCAATATTGGGGTGAGATTCAGCTAAAATCCATTCTGTTCCCATTTGTTTCGTCGCTGGAGCTCACCGGAGTTTGATCAACGCCGAGTTTTGGCTCTTACGGTCAAGCTGTTAGGCTGGGTTCATCTATTTCTGTGTACTCATCGTCGATATCGATTCTCAGGGTTTTCAGAGTCAAAGTGGGTCGACATTTGTGATCTGAGTTACTATTAAAGTTTGTTTTCACTGTTTGGAACAGTCCGTTGATCATTTCCAATACCGAGTTTGAATTTGGGATTCGCAGTTGAGGTTCTCCGTTCAAGTATTTTAGTCTTCGGATCTCTTTACTATCATACAAGAACGTTCTATCGAGGTCCATTTCTTTAACCCGTCTCCTCGTTCTTTATTTTCAATTATTTAAATTAGTTGTGATTATCCGTGGTGATTTTTGGATTTTTGGTTGATGTTATGATGTTATAATTTTAACAATGTGATTTTGTTGATAAGCGGAATGAATCAGAGTAACTTTGAAGGTATAATTGATAAAAATGAAACAAGTGGGGAGGGTGAGAATTGAAAACTTGACATAATGGGTGAATTTTGGTTAGTTTGATTCATTGGTTGTTTGACTTTGAAATGGACGTTATTTGAACTTGGTAGTATCATGATACGTTGATTGGTTTAGGCAAACATAGGTTGGGTAGGCAAAGTTTAGAATTTGTGGCTTTGGTTGAATGGTGAAAATTTCGTGGAATGTTTGAAATTTTGTTGAATAGTTTTATTTTCCCGCACTAAAAATGTATTCATTTGGTCGGGGAATGCCTCGAGGGATTTGTATTGATTTGGCCGGGGAATGCCCCGAAGTATCTATATATATTTATTCACCGTGGAATGCCCCGAGGTATCTTGTACCCGGAGGACGTTCGTGATGAAGGTCCAAGGCGTCGGGTAGAGCATTAGTCTAGAAATTAATTTAGAATAGAATTTATTTTTACGCATTTTTCTATTTTTGGACTGTATAATTGGACTAGACACTAAATTTTGGATTGTTTTATCTTGATTGCTTGATTGATTGTTTTTTGCATGTTTTGTGTGGTTTATACCCTCGTAGTGTCAAAGTTAGCCGATACGCTCTACCAAGCGACCGTGGTTGAACCACGGGATCGAGGGGTGCCTAACACCTTCCCCTCGATCAACAGAATTTTTTAGCTGGAATCTCTGTTCGCGGATCAGTTTTATAGAGTCAAAACCGTTTTGAAAAAGGATTTTCATGGGTGACTTGGCACACCCGATTTATTCCAAGTGGCGACTCTGAGTTTTGAAACTAATGAATCCTTTTTGAAACAATTTTCATTTTGTCACTTTAATAATAAAACTCTTTCAAAATTTAAAACGAATAACCATTTGGAGTCGAAAAAGGGGTGTGACATGTACATCATGTTTTTGCACTGTATATGTGTTCATTTCTTATATGACCATTTTAGGCATTTGACAACACCTACATATACGTTATAATATACATCACTATTGATTTTTGTGTTATGTATGTTCTAGTTTCCCCAGGTCACAAAAAAAAAAGTTTGTGTATATGTTCACAAATTCATCACTACTAAAATAGATGGACATCATCTATGTATATTATAACCTATATGTTAACTCAATTATAACACAACATATGTATATGTCTACCTTAATATATGTATTAGATTGCTAATGGTTATGTATGTTAATAATTGATAATCAGTATGTATAATTAATAATATACATCACTAAATGTATGTAGTTATGGACTTTCTTGCATACTCAGGTTTCATCATTATTTTATGTATATGCATGTATTATCTACATGTATGTCTATAATCACTATTCTTAAAAGCATGTGATTTTTATTATATAGGACATAATTCGTTTCATTTTTTCTCCTCTTTTGTAGCATATTGGTGTCATTTTCTATCATTTGCGGAAGAAATTGAAATTAAGGAATAATCAAGATTACAGGTTCATAACAACCAACTATTTTTTTAAGAACTACATTGACAAGACAAACTCCAGATACTATGAAGATGATACAGATACAGTCTTGACTACACAACAAGATTATGCTGAATCTGTTCGCGTTACTCTAATTGAAGAGGCAATAACACATATAATCAAGGGATATTGCATGCCATCTGGTTTACCATGGCACCAAGTTGATAAGGTGTATGTTCCTATCAACTGCAATAAGAATTTTCACTGGGTGTTAGCTATTATTGCTCTGAAGGATAGACGCATACGCGCCTACGATTTGCTGTCCAGACGACGAAATACGGAATCAATTACTGAGATTCAAAAGTTGGCTAAGATGCTGCCAACTTACCTTTCTGATAGCAAATTTTATGATAAAACAGCTCGTACAGATTGGCCTAATCTTGAAACATATAGGGATAAGATTATTCAAACGACACAAATTCTGAATGAACATTTCTTTGACGTTGAGTATGTTCAATATATTATGCAACAAGAATGCGACAGTGTATAAGTATACTTATATATTCTTTTTATTTGCAATATTACTGTACATGTATTAATGTATTTGCGTTTTTCATTGCTAGTAAGTATTACGTAATAACTTCTATTATTTTTTGTTTATATGACAGGAAGTGTGGAATCTTTGTTGCTGGTTATGCAGAATACCTAAGTGAGAAATAAATGTGCCTTCTAATAGTTTTGAAGCAGAATACCATAGAATGCGTTACGCCACACTACTTCGAAAATATGGTATTCAAAAAACAAAGAAAGGTTATGTTAGTGAAAATGATGACCCTCCAAAACCAAATTCAAGAATTATACAAATTTCAGATGAAAATGAAATAGTTTGCATTGAGTAGTCTTACTTAATAATATTGTTAAGATTTTTAATGTATTCTGCTGAAATTTGTTAGGAATTTTCAAAGTTTTAATTATTTTAGTTGTTTTGTAAGGCAGATTACAATATTTTTTTTTATTAATATGATGAAGTTTTTGTTTGACATATGTATTTTTTACAATAACAAATGCAGTTTTTGATAAATGTTGCATATGACAACATTTACATATATTTGTTGTTGTTATGTGTGTATATATTTTCATATACATTGTAAATAATAAAAGTTACTAATGTATATTGTAAACTATACATAATTGTAATGTGTGTATATGTTTTAATATACACGAAATCTCATAATTTTAATGTGGGTATATATTATAATATATATATTACATTATATAACTAACTAATAAATACTGAAAAATATACATAAGTATACATTTAATTGAAAAAAAGTATATATTAAAAAAGTAAGTTAATTCAACGCTATATGAAAAACTCATAACATTTGTTTTTAAATTTTTTTGTTTACAACTAAATGTTTACATTTACAACTCAGAACTTATATAACAGAGCTATGTATATTAAATGATATACATTAATTAATATATAATATACATAAAATATATATATCTGAGCTAAAGGCTATAAATACAATTTATGTATGTTATATAATATACATAACTGTACCACCTACTGGTTTCCAACGTTATTTCATTTCTATTCGTAAGTATAGCAAAACAATAAGTTAATTCCACATTATACAGAAAACACATAATAGTTGATTTTCAAAATTTAGTTTTTTAAAAAGTTAAACTTACACATCACAGTTTTTACATTGGTGTTATGTACGTTTTATGATATACAGGTTACCATTGTTTGATAATATACAAAACTGTGTTACTCTAGAATATTTCAAAGCACTTCTGAAAATACACTAGCGTATACATAAAAATCACAAATCAGAAAAATAAATTAACACTACGATTAAAATCGAAATAAACAATAATTTATTTTTAAAAAAAACACGTAAATAAATCAGTTAGTACTCTTCAAGAGTATAGAAAAACAATAAACTAGTTTTTCTTTGGAAAAAAACTACATGAACGCCTATTGTGCCCTTCATGGCCGCATCGTCCACAACGGTTTGTGCTTGAAGAAAGTGTTTCACTTGATTTCTTCTTCCTTTCCTTCTTCGGTCTACCTAGAAGTCTTTTGTATAATGGTGGCAACACTTCTTCCTTATCTACACTGTTGGAAACATCCCAGTCTTTCTTGTCTGGCATTGGAACGATTGGAACCTCATATGTCTTGACCAATGTGTTTGGCTTGTAGTATTCTGAATAGTAATCTCCAAAATCTTTTACATGTTTAGACTTCAATACAGTTATAGCCTGAGCACAAGGTATTTGATTTATTTCAAACCTCGCACAATTGCATAAGCCATTTTCTAAATCAACAATGTATCTTCTCCCAGATTCATAAACCGAATATATATAATATGAAGAAGCCTTCACCTGAACAATAAATAACAAAATTCCAACCAATTATTTTTTACTGGAAATATAAATTTAAATACACTTATTTTCAGGCAAACAAATACTACATATAAATGCACATTTCAAAAATTTAAAACTTATACATACCGTCATTCTCAAAGCTTTCACACCGTTGAAAGTAAGAATTTCTTCAAATCGACGATCCAAAGTGGTACTTGTATAAGAAGTTATTTCACTGTTCTTACAGTTTCAAGAACCAAATAATATTCGAACTTCTTCTAAGAATTCATGTATTGGCAATCCCCGCGCCTCTACCAAACAACCATTAATACACTCAGCAATATTCGAGCTCATCATCCGACCTCTGTTTACCGGTGAATGACATCTACTCCACTTTTTATATCCAGCTTCTTATAAATAATTTTTCACTCTCGGATCAGCTTTTTCAATCTTTGCCATTAAATATTTAAAATCATCTTTCCTATAAGCTTTAGCCATTGAATAAAATAAATCACTGATACTTTGTTTGCTCTTACGAAAGTAACTACAAACATTTTTTCAAAGATACCATATACACGCAAGATGTGGGACATTTGGATATACGACACTGACAGCTTTTATAATACTTTCGTTCCTATCAGATACAACACACATGTTTTCATTTTCACCGAATACAACTTTGAACTGATTGAAAAATTATGTCCATGAATTATCATTCTCAGTATCCACAACCCCATACGCAAGTGGTAATATGCATCCTAAATTAAGTAAAAATTGTATTAGTAAAAGAACAAAAAGATTTTTTTTAAAGTCTACTGGACAAAATTTTTATATGTGTTAACATATATATAGAACTGATTATCCCATGATTTGTGCATTGTAACGTGCGAATTAGGATATACATTTTTTAACATATAAATGTATCTCAGCATTTGTCTATAACCATCCGCAGGTCCACCCCTCAACAAAGCGATGGCACGCTCCTTCGCATGCCATGCTTTCATATAATTTATATCCACACCATATACAGCTTTCATTTCTTCAATGATGTCTCCGGGTGTGTGCCTTCTCTTATAGTTAACTAGTTTTGGAGCTATGAATTCACATACAAAAGAAGTTGTCGCAAAAATATTCTGCAGCACCTTATCCCTCAAATTGCATGTATGTTCTGGATTAAATTTCCAAATCATAAAAACAACTATTTTTTTGTAATTAGATGCTTCCAACTTCCACGTACATTCCTCATTGTAACAAAGGAGTACATAGCTGAAACATAAAAAACACTATTCAAATGAATATATTTTGCATCATTTCATAAGTTTTAACGATTTAATTGTTACAAATTCATCTTAATATAGCATAGACATGCATAATATTTCGTCAAAAAAAAACTATAAACAATCTAATAATTCACGTAATAAACTTTAAGACAAAGTATACAGATTATGGATTAAATAACGCATCTATTGACATGTTACCAGTTATGTATATGTTTACACATACATAACTGTTTATGTATATGTTTTAATATACATAATTGATTTTCCTTACCATAACTGCTAATATAAACAATTAAAAACATAGACATAGCAACTTATATGTATATTAGCCAAAGACCTCAGAAATATTAATAACGAAGAAAATGATAACCAATTTTTTTGTATGTATTCAATGGCTTTTCAGAAAAAATAAATTTCAGTAAATTGAAATTCATTACCTTACATAAACATACATAACTTCAACATACTAACAAACAGATATTGCAAAGGTCACACTGGTAATTTCTATTTCGATTTTAGTTAAAGCATAAAAAAATACTCATGTTCATGAAACTATATATAACATTTTAATCAAAAACAAATAATATAAAACATTCAAGATTTCATATATCATGCTGCTTAGTATAAAAAAGATACGATTTCACCTTTTCTTGTCTGATCGTTTTGCTCTAACATTGAATCCATTAGTCACCTTATATTTCGACATCACTGAAACAAACGTATTTTTATCCTTATACATCTGTTTCACCTTTACATTAATACTCTTGCTATCACATATCAACTTATCTTCAACCTCTAGTACATACAAAGCATACTCATTTTGTGTCTCAGCAACAGATAACGCCAAAGCATTAGATTCAACCCCTTCCAGGCAAATCATAGCTCGTGTTTTCCTATCGAACAATATGTCATCTTCACATTTTTCTGTTGTTGAAATACATAACGGATACATCATGAACGCCGGTTGAGTTTTTTCAACTCGACATACAATCATACGTTATTATCGTTACGGATATGAAAAGGTGAATCATTCCCGTCAACAACATAACGTACATCAATATTTTTTTGAGTTCGTCAATGTTTAGTTCATCAGCAATCGACGAAATCAACCTCAAATAATTTACTAATTCAACAATAACAATCTCTTCACTTTTATAATCCACATATTCTATTTGAGATCTCCATTTACCCGAGTACCTTAAAAGAATAGCAATATTCATCTTCAATAATTCAAAATAATTTGTTTTCTTCAGTAAACAACAAAAAACAGAGATTAAATTTAATTTTTGATTTATATTTTTGCTTCAGATTTGTTTTTAGGTATTTGTGATTTTTAAAATTTAAAATTTCATTCATGAAACATGATTTATGGGATGCAGTAATACACGTATTAAATTAGTTACGCCATTTACGTCAATGGATTTTGAATATCCGTTACTTCCTGTTTTCTAGGACTCTAACAGATTACAATATACACTACTTGTTATGTATATGCCTTTTAACGAATGTATATTAAACGGGAGAGAGACTAAACTAATTTTAAAAAAATGGGATGGGATGTAATTACTTCTAAAATGTTGGCATTTATGAAATCTATCCTAAAAATAACTCCTTTTCTTTTTAAATTGTTTTCAATGAAATAACTTTTATTCTCACTTAGGGGTCGTTTGGTAGAGTGTATTGGCAAAAATAATTCATATATTAATTAATGTGTATTATGAATACTTTATTTGATACAAGTTTTAGTCTATGTATAACTAGTGCAAGCATTAGTTATACACTCTATTGTGTATTAAGGTGTGTATTACTAATACCATCCATTTTTTATGTATTAGTAATGCAAAGTCTTTAATGCATGCATTAACTTATTAAATGACCTTAATACCCCTCAATTTCCCTCTCAAAATATTTCATCATTTCTTTTCCAGCCATTTTAATTTACAATAATGAATCTTTTCAAAACATTTCACAATTTTTTTCACCATTTTAATCTACAACAATGAATAATTGATTTAAATAATTGTAACATATTTTTGCTTTGCTTCGAGGGTCTTTAAAACGATTTAAAAAAATTGAGACTATTTCCTGAATTTACGTCTTATATTTTATTTTTGTTTCGACTATGTTAATCCGTTGGCGTAATATTGCATGCGCAAAGACGAAGGTCTTGTAATTAATCCGAAACCCCTATATTCTAGTTCAATAGTACTAATTATATTTGAGATGGTAAAAGAATTTTGTTGTAAAAAAGTGTACAAAATCAAAGAAGTGTATTTTTGTAAACAAACATTTCTTTTATAGAAATTATGTAAGATGTATTATTTCTTATACATCAAACCAAACAATGTAAACGAAATAATATATGCATAATTAATACAAGTATTATTAATGCAAACATTATTAATACATTATATTTTGCATTGATCTTATACACTCTACCAAACGATGCTTGTAAGTATATTATCACAAAGTTGTACAAAACATATAAGCCGACAGCCGTTATCAATCACCAGCTTTTTAATTTTGAAAGTATCAAAATATCCAACCGCTCATAGAAACACACACAATGCCAAAACTTCACAATTAACAGATTAATAGCATTAACAAAAGAAAATAGTAACCATAATTTTCTCAGACAAGCATGTAATTATTTCTTTTTTTATTTGTGTAAACAACTTTTCTTCTTGGATTATTTGGATATAATTATAAGATATTTCTGCTGAATGAGCTTGTTGATATGGGCCCCCCAGTCATGGAGCCCAAAACCAAAGAACCCCAGAGAGGTGTGATTTTGATAAAATTTTGAATAAGAATTTTTGCAAAAAATAATTACTTCTCTTATTTTAAAAAAATTCAACAAACATCAAGAGAGAAAAATATTTTTTTATCCAACGACAAAAGTGATTTCAATTTTACAAATACTAGAAAAACTAGTTTGACGTAGTTAAGTGGCGTTAGTGTATAGAAATCGAACAGTTTCTGCCCCCCAAAAAATGTGGTTCGTCTTTCTTTGTGTTTTGTTGAAAAATAATTTTTGAAAGAGTTGGGAAAAAATTCCTAGAAAGTTTTTTATTAATCTTTTCAAAATATGAACCAAAAGCTACCCATAACATGCATCTTCATCGAGAGAGAGCTGGAAGAAAATGAGATGGATAAAGACTAAACTTCTTCAAGCATAGGTCTTTCAGCTAGTTGTGAATGTAAAAGGTTACATTGATCAGGCCAAAATGTCAAGAGGTGCAAAATTTGAGTTATGGTCCCAAGATGTCTCCATAAGAGTCAATTGTAGCTTCTGTTGGCCTAGTCTTGCATGTGAAACGGAGATATGGTGCAGTAAATGGGACTATATTTCTCTTAATTAGAGATATTGATTTTAAGTTTTAGGTCAAAAAAATATTTGGTAGGAAGCGTTTTTTAAATTGAGCCCTATGCTGAACGAATTTAAATTAGTCAAACTCCAATGCAGATATCAGAGACAGAAAACCGAAAATAAGTTTTACATGCGCAGGAGTTGAAGTTGATACTCCCTCATTCCAAAAGAAGTGTTGCTTTAGCAAAAAAAAATTTGTCCTTAATATCCATTACTAAGGAATTCAATTCAAATTAGTGTCTTTACAACTATATCCTTATATTAAAAATCTACTTCTTAATTGTGTTTAATCCTTAAGAAACATCTATTAGTAATAGGGATCAAAAAATATAAGGGTAACTTTGTACACTATATATATATTTTTTTAAAATAAGCGTGAAATGAGTTAAGATAACACTTATTTTAGAATGAATGGAGTATATTTTATAGTATCTTTACAACAAGATTTGCCAGGGGTGGTAAAACTAGCCCAAACCCAGTTGACCTGTCCAACCTGCCCATGTTTTGATGGGTTGGGTTAAAGTGATTTTGAAGATGGACTGATTTGAGTCAACCCAAATGAACCCATCATAAATCATCAACCCAAATGGACTCACAATAATGCTCAATTTTGACTCATAAAGATGTTTAAATCTAGTACTTACAGTTCTATTTTTAGTATTTTAAATTTTATTAGTTACTTCAATTATATTCTTTTCCCGTTTTGAAAAAATTGTTGTAATAAATAATTTTTTTAATGAAAAAAATATTTTTTCTTACACCATCCTCCGACACCAACTCGCCCACCCCTACTCACCAAAAAGAAGTAAAATATTTTTTAAAAAATATTTTTTTATCCCATTCACCTCCCCCTATCCCTACCCTCTAGCCCCCCCTCAAAAAATTATTTTTAATTTATTCTTTTTAAAAAAATGAATTCACCCCTCCCCCCCCACCCCCAACCCCCCCCCCCCCCCCATCATCCACCCTCCTTATCCCAACGCATCCCAGCCCTAACCCCTAATTTTTTTTTTTTAATTTGCATACAAGAGATTTAAAAATAAATTACATAGAAAATACTATGAATGAAAATACGAAGTCAAGTTTAAAAGATAGTATAATCCTTATGTCTAGTTAATTAAGGAGAGAACTAATATCAAGAGGAGAATTATAATTAACTTTACTGGTGTGATGGTTTTAAATGGTGAATCAAATTAAACATTTAAAATACGAGGTAGGTAGTGTTGTGAATAATTTTATTACACTTTTAAAAAAAATTATTTTAACTTAATAATAATAATAACAACAACAACAACAACAACAATATAGATATAAATAATTAAAGAAAATAAGAAGATACTATTCCACCCTAAATTACAACTAGAATAATTGTTTAATGATGGATTAAATTAGGCGATTTAAGCTATAATCCATTCTTTAGCCCATTTTGATCCAACCGATCTTAGCCTATCTATAATTTGGAGGGATAATTAATTATATAAATTTATTAGATTAATTATTACAAATTATAACAAAATTTTTAAATTTTTAAGTTATACCCATTTGTTGCTTTTAGCCCATTTTAATCCGTCCAAATTCAACCATCCCTAGAATTTGGATAGGCCAATGGTGTTAGCTCTACACTTCTGATTTTCCAAAAACAATTAATGACATTCCAGAAAGAAAAAGAAAAAAAAAAAGAAGATAACGACAAGAATAACAATAATACCGATATTTAAATGACACATAGCATTCATGCACACCGTTCCAGACGCATATTGACAAAACAAACAAATTAGAAGCCAAATTAGTCATCATCTCATGAGATTATTAGTCAAATAAACGTGACTTCAAAACCAGAAGGAATGGATGGACATTATTCAAAGTGGAAACTCTTATCCTTGCAAATTGGACAAGAAGAAAGATGATTGATAAATGGTTCTTTCTCAATCAACCATCATCCTATTAATTAGTTTTATCCTCATTCTTATTTCTAATTAGATACCTAAAATATGAAAACACTTTGTTTATACCCTACATTTACTTAAAACTATTCTAGGTCATTGTCAACGAATTCGTTTATTTTTAATTGTTAAGAGGCAGGTCGTATATTTCAACAAGCTTCTTTATTCAAATTTTCAAGTTACCAAAGTAATTAGTAGTGAATTCATTATAACATACTAAGCTTTTAGATAAGATGCTTTACAAAGATACTAAATTCAAGTTTCACTGTCGTTTAGTATCAAAAAAAAGTTCTGAAGTACTTGCTCCGATTTTTTCTTTTTTTAAAAATAAGAGTCGGGCTCATAGGTGAGTCTTCTTGAAACATAATTAAGTTCTTGAAAAACATATTCTCTGATGATTTAAATTTTTAAACAACAAAATTATACAAGTAATCAAATTAGGGGGTGGAGATTGAAACCATATGGGTTCAACCGAATTCATTAATTTTTTTCCAAATAATGTATTTGTATTAACAAAATTCATTATATATAGCCCAAAAAAATATAGTTAAACCAAAATACAGTTAAAATCATAGTTCCACTCCTCTAATCAATATGAATGGACACTTCTTTTTCCAGTAACATGAATGTCACTAACTACTGTGCGAAATAGGGTCCATAAAACATCTGCCTGCCTTAATCTACACCCTTTCAATCAAATTGAATTCGCGTGTAACATAAGAAAGCTATAGGTCCTATTGGGCAGTGTGCAAATTGCAAGGAGCAACTTTCAGTATGGGCAATACAGCCACTAAAGTAGGCCTCCAACTCCACTTCAACCTCAACCCCCCACTGTCTTGATGATAGCCCACCTATAACTAACTCCATTTTGAGTTCTTGACTTTAATTATCACGTTGACCCTCCTAAAAGTTCCTCTCTTCTATTGGAATAAACAATGAGACTACCCTTAGTCGTGCCATGGAGTCTATAATCATAAGTTATCCCAAATTAATTCATGATCTTGCATGATACTATGAATACTAAATAAAATGAATATTCACTGAGCGGGAGTTAAGTCTGAATGATATAAGTAAATCCAAAACAAATACTTAATATTCAAAACGGAAATTATTTGAACAAATCATAAGCTGAAAATCTACTTTCTGAAAGTCTCTACTGAAATAGGTTACTAGGACAAGCCCGAGTTAACTCTAAAGGGCAGCCCGGTGCACTAAAGCTACCGCTATGCGCAGTGTCCGGGGAAGGGCCCCACCACAAGAGTGTATCGTACGCAATCTTACCTTACATTTCTGCCAGAGGCTGTTTCCAAGGCTTGAACCCGTGACCTCCTAGTCACATGACAACAACTTTACCATTTGAACCCCCGGTTAACTCTAACTGTCTGAAACTAAATAAATAATTAAATAAAATGTTGATAATTAGTCCTCGTATTATGATGACTCATCAATTCTACTACTAGGATGTAATAGGAGATCGTGCTAATTACGAGTTGGATGTTGAACATCAAAATCTCGATTATAGTACAATATAGCTCAACGAAAGTACGCGGTCAGTACTTTGAATGTACTGAGCATTTGAGATATGCACTACGCTATATAAATTGAATGTATTGAAGATGACATGATAAACTGAACATTCAACTGAAGGATGTAAGCTAATGTAATGATCAAGTAATAAATATGTAATTATATAATAATATGCTAAATAAGCTGAATACGAGGTCATATAATAGCTGAACTGTGGGAGACACTACTAACCAACATACTTTCTCTGAACTAAACGGAGTCCAACCTACAACTCCAGCTAGAAGGGTGCTCTATACCTTGCCAAAGGTACAAACACTAACTGACGTGGATCCACTAAACTGACGTACAAAAGGATTAAGGAATCAAGTCTAGTTTGATGGGTGACTCTATAGAACCTACAATGACACCGTAGTTCTGGAACTCAGGAACTTTTACTAAAGGTCTCAGCTTAACTAATGGATGAGCAGTCATCCCTATGTTTTGGTGCTAAGTACTACTCCCAATTATTTATACTGATAAACTGATAAGCTCATTTATGCTGAACTCTGAGACTGTAATAGACACTTTTTCTGAAAGCGTCCTAATCATATGTGAAACTGAAAAACTGAACATTAACTGACAATACATGAGAAACTAAGTCATCGGGTGTTCATAACCCACCATATCTAAAGAATGCAATTATTTATGATAATCTCTATAATCTGAATGAAATATGAAATCACACAATACAAGTCTAAATTCATAAAATATCATCATTCTCAGGTTCATGAATATGATACTATCAAAGTACTGAATTTCATGGAGAAATATGTATTTATAGTCTACTAGTTATGAGGGACTAGAATACAAGAAGAACCACGACTGTTAATGGAAATTTTAATTTTAAAAGTATGAATTAATTGAGGAACTGAGTATATTTCAGGACTCAATGAGTGAAAGGATATCAAATGATAAGATTTCAAATACTTGAGATTGAAAACTTTGTCAAAATCATTGAATTTGAGCTTGAAGATGATGAACCTTAGTTTTTGCCTCGGAGAGAAAATACTCACATGTTTTGCTTTGAATTTGCCAAGTACCGACTGAATTTTGAGGTAATGAGGGGTTTTGGGTGGTTAAATCAACTTATCCCTCTTTTCTCATGTGAAAAGACGTATTTTTGGTGTTAAAAAGTGAAAAAAAGATCAAACATCCTTTTAAAATCGTTTGACAAGCTGTTGAAATTGATCCAGATGACTTACCTAACGATTCGTAAGGCTTGACAGCGAGTCGTAGCTTGAATTGTTGCGTAAGATTCAATTTTCACTTCCAACTGCCGCCCCAACGAATCACCCTACGAGTCATAGGGTCTCCCAAAGACTCGCCCAACAACTCATAGAATTTAAGTCGTGGTCACTGGTAGCTTTGACAATGCTTCAGTAAAACGATCATAACTTTTTACTCTAATGTCGAATTTGCAAACGATCGGTGGCGTTAGAAAAATAATTCAAATACCTTTAATTTGGTGGGTATTAGATCACTTAAATCTTAATAATCTAAGAGTTCTACTCGTTTGAAGTTAAGTATGGAAATATTCTATACAAAAATTCAATTGGTAAGGAAGTTTTCAATTTGGCTATGAGCTTTCTAGAATTACTTGTGGCCTTAATTCATTTGTGAAACACTTTTCATACTATCAAATCATAGAGTTTGGTTTCAGATGTACTTGAAGCAAGGTTCTAATCTTAACTTGAATTTCTGCTATGTTACAGTACTATTTTCTTCACTTTAATTTGTTTGACGTACTTTTCTTTAATTTTTAGTTTATTTTAAAAAGAATTGCCTTTTCCTCTTTATCAATTTTTAAATTTCAACTTTTCTAATGATATGTTTAAGACCACAAAATCAATGAGCATTTTGGTAAAAATTTAAACGAAGAGAGTAATATATTGCACGGGATCTGCGAGTTGTAAACCTCCACGTAAGGGGCTTAAGTTACATAAACTTTTTAAAATATTTCAAAAATAAAATAAAGCTTAAAAAAAGATAAAAATGGAAATTATGATGAAGGCATTAAGATTGGAAGAATCAATTTCACTTCATCTAAAATATGATTTTACATTCCATAAGTTTAACTAAGAAAGTAAACTAGGTTTTAAGTATATATATGTTGATGCGTAGCATTTGAAATTTTGAATGCGGGAAAGTGTTGTTGAGAATAGAATTAGAATGCTATAAAAGTTGAATTTATGATACATAGCTTGATAGTATATCGCCGTAGATTTTCTTATACGGATATTTTACCCTTATATTAAATATGGTAGTTCAATAATTCTCCTATAGTACGTTTGGTAGTTAAAATTACCCTTATGGCATACGTGGGGGTTAAAATGGTAGGTTAAATATTATTAATGTGACCATCAGTTAGCTCGAACTTCGAATTCTGTGATTGATATTATGAATTGGATACTAGATTCCCATCTTTGATTCATGATGTACTTAATTTTCGTTTAATTAATAACTGATTGAAATGCCTCCGCGCCCCTCCCTCCATCCCTACCCCCACAAAAAAGAAAAATACTGGCAAATAGGGTGTTTTGGCTAACAATATGGTTATGAACGAGCTAATTTTACAATGAATCGTAAGTAAGTTGCTCTATATCAAATATACTTGGGGTATATTTAGCACTTCGCCTTTTTAATAAAACTTTGTTGATCATGTCTAATTCTTTGGACCAAAGGGTTCATAATTACCGGATAATTTTGTGGAGTATCATCATCAATAATGTCATTGTCTCATTAAATCCACCAAACTAGTCTCAGTAAGATAATGATAATCATCACCAATCCCTTCAAATTAGTGTTAGTAAGATAATTATGTCACCAATTCCTTCTACCTTATCCTTTTATTTTCATGTTTGGTTCTGCAATGATTCCTTACCACATTCTTCTTAGTTTATATATTCCCATAGTATCTCAAATTCTCAATTATATAACGGATTTGCCAATTTCCTAATTTTCAAACGAAAGATTCGAAAACCATCGTAATTGTTCCAAAGTTTTTGACTAAATTTAATACTTCCTCACTTATAAATGAATTGTGAAAGCTTAAAATACGTACGAAAATCAAACACGAAATGTTACTCATATAATTTTATATCTAAAGACACATTTCATTTCACAAGCAACCTTTGGTGTAATTGGCCCACCCCCAATTCCAAACAACTTGTCTAAAGACTAAAGAGAAGGTGCAAGAAGTGCTCCAACTCTACCCTACGGTACCTTTTTTTTTTCATCAATCATAATGCCATTCTTCAAAATAGTATTGGATAATGGCCATGAGTTAATGGAAGTACTCTCTTGGCTTGTCTCCACAATTTTTTTATTTTCTTAAAAAATATATTGGGGTTATCTCTTTCTTTCTCTTTGACTAGCTAGAGGGAAACAATGATGCACTTGTTATGTCATTATATATGCTCTTCTATTATTATTATTATTATTACTAGTGCAACAATAAAGATAGAAGTAATTGCATACCAATTCTCCTCAGATATCACTAAATCAAATATATTATTATTATTTCTCTTTTATTATTATTTAAATAAATAAACAAAATTGTTAGGAGTCATTTGGTACACTGGATGAGATAAATAAGGATATTTCATGAAATTATTTTATTTCTCCCTCTCATGGGATAGTAATCCCACCATTTAGCACAAATGGTGGAGTAAAATAATTTCGAGATTAAGTAATACCTTATACCAAACATGAAATAAAATTAATCCCAAACTTTATCTCAAAATTATTTTTCTTATCCCTTCTAAGTTCTATCTAATGACCCCTTACTACACTAGCATTGACCACATGTATGTTCTATTCTTTAATCTTGATCACTAATAATACAATAATTGGACCTAAAGAGTGACCTTGGTTTGGCTATGAACTAATTTTCTATCCGCTCTTGCTTTTTAAAAATTTAAAAACAAAAAACTTCCCATCGATTTTGATGGTTGTCAATAATATATTGCATTATCATCAATATGTATTGGTGAAATTGGTATCCAAAAGTACATTAACAAATGGTTGCACGTGTAAGTTACAAGCCCACGAGGACACTATGTATTCCAATAGCGGAAAAAATACATAAAGTACTATACTTAAATATTAAATTACAAAAAATAGTAATACTTTTATTAAATTACATTTTATAGCATATGTATTTGTATTTTTGTAGCAACAGTTTACAAAAATACAAAATAAATATCAATCATAAAGGGAGTAAAAATAATATGTATTTGTATTTTTGTAGCAACAATTTGTCAAAATATAAAATACAACTTGTTATATTATTTAATTATGAAACTACTGCTATGAAACTCATAATTAAGGAGATAAGTATGTTATTTCTGAATTTTTTCCTGCCATAGCAAAAGAAGATCGAACTAATACACGTTTGCTTTAATCAATTGCCATCTTAATCCAATAATCAATTTTCTTCACTCAAGTGTCACAGTTGTTTAATTTGTTACGAAATCTTAAATTAATTGGTGTTCTTTTCTCCTATTAATAATTGAGGTTAAATTTGCATGGAAAAAGATATACATTATTCGTTGGCCACTTTGAAGAATAGCCAACAAAGATGCTTCGTGGACTATCCTAAAGTGTACATTCTTTTGGGAATCAATGAAGCATATGGCCCTTTTCTAGAGGATTGATGACTCAGTTCATTCCAATAAAAAGCTCTTTCTTTGGGTTAAGAATCTCATCAATATTAAAGGTAACCTTTATATCCCTTGTGTATTTATAGTAAGTATATATGGAGACAAATTCAGAATATATTCAACAACAATAATAACATAAGTAGGGTTTGGGGAGGGTAAAGTGTATCAATCTACTCCACCACTTCAAGTGAAGTAGAGAAACTATTTTCGATAAATTTCGGTTCAGAACATATAACAGTATAACAAGCAAAAAATAAAATAAAAGCACACAACAAAATGGAATAATAATAAAGGAAATAAGATATCCACAAAGTAATTCTATAAACTATCTATCCAAAATCATAGATATCACTGAAACGCCATAAACAAGAAATTCCAAACGTTGTGAGTTCAAACTGAATCTTTATTGCAATTTATGTGAATTTTTACAAACAAATTATTTCACATTGAAAATATTGGGTTCAGATTAACCGCGACTAAATAGCTATATCCGCCTTCAATTAGTATTTATATCAATTGTAATAGTGGTCACAACTTAATTTCTGTTCGAACTCATATGGAAAAGAAATATATTTACTTTATTTAATAATAAATCGTACCCTGAATCAGATCACATTCAGTTTGAAAGAGAAGCTTCATCTAAAATGTTGATTAAAATGAGTTTAATCATCTTAAAAGATGGATGAAGTAGATCAGATACTTATCTTGGGAGTGTAAAATTGACGCAATAGGGTTGGACCACAAAAATGTAACAACACATGGCTAATGTTTTAGTTGACGTAGACCCATAATGATCAACAAAAGTCTGCCATTTTGGTTACCTATTTTTGATTGGTGGTACCAATAAGACGGGCATTGACTGGAAATATTACTTTTTTTTTTTTGAACAACATAAATTTGACAATTTAAAACTTAATAACAAAAATTTTTAATATTTTATATAACTAATAAAAGTTTCAATTTTGAATTTATCGAGATACATAATTAATTTTCGATACATCCAACGAAAATATATTTTTTCCTTTATAAAGATACATAATTAGCTTTCGGTATACTTTTTTAAAAAAAAAATCTGTCGAGATATAGAATTAGCTCTCGATACGTCCAACGAAAATACATAATTAATTGAAATTTTTATAATTACTTTTTATGGGACGAAATCTATGTAAATATGATAAGTTAAGGTATATGCTTATGTTGATTTTTCTATTTATTTATCTCTTTTTTTTTTCTTTTTTTAATCTTCGTGTATTAATGCAAGTTGTCGCATTTTTTGGGTTAAGATTTTACTTTTCTTACCATAAATAAATTATACGAGGAATAGACAATTGGAAGATGCTGTAATTCTCGATTCTCATTCTCGTTACTAAATTGTTAGTGACAGTTCTACTGAAAAAAGGATGCAAAACAAAAGGAAGGGCCAATTGATCAATTGGTATTTTTAACAATGTAATGTGATCTGTCCAAAAAAGAAAGAAAAAAAAGAAACGGCTTATGAAAGAATTTATCAAAAATAAATGATTACTGAAGGGTGACCAATAAGAAAAATAGAAAATGGTCAAAAGTCCAAACCTTTATCCCAAATCTCAATTACACACTTATACTTTGTGAGGGTTCTATGACCCCCCCGAACTATTTTAAAATAGAATTATTATCTCCCAAACTATTTTAAAGTAGAATATATACCCGTCTAAAAGCTCATACCCAGATTTTATTTTAGCGATGCCACATAATTCCACGTCATACTTTTCTTCGGCATAGTAAATCATATGAAATTCACACCATAGGTAATCTTATCAAAATCAAATTAACAATTAATGTCCAAAAAATATTCAATTTTCATAAAATGGCGTCAATCAATTTTCAAAAAATAGTCACTATTTATCTGTAATTAGAACAAAATCCTTATTTGGACTAACTTAGTCTTTACATATACTCCATGTCATGCTGCTAATTACCTGTTTCAAGTAAATAATCAATTAAGTCGCAGGGCCAAATTCATCCATCATATCCATAAATCAATTTCTAGTTATCAAGAGAATTATTTTAATAGAAAATGGATGGACAAACACTTAAACACACACCTTTTCCTTTTGCTCTCATCGTGGAATTCTCAGGATCCAACATATATACTAAACTTTGTATGTCAGGTTCCTTAATGTTGTCATAGCCCGAATTTGTTTTTTTGATGCATTTCAGCATTCTCAACGTCAATCAATTTTTCGAGAGCTAAGAAATGATTCTAACTCAGAAATTAATTCGAATTTCTCAATCTGAATTGATTCAACATTCTCAACATCAATCTGAACTAGTTCTATAAAATCGGAACATGCCGATTTTGTGCTTGGAGGTGAGGAAGATGATAAATTAATCTTTAATACCATTGATGAGTTCTCGGATGTCATTGTAGAAGAAGAAGAAAAATAGTAATTAAAATTACACATATTTATTTAAAGAAATATTAAAAATAATTTTTCTCTTGTCATGTCAGCGTTGAGGTAGTGAAATTTGGGATAAAGATTGGGGGTGGGTGTTGATTATTTTCTCATAAGAAAAACACAGTTTTTCTCACAATAAAAAACTTGTACGGCTAGTTATCAAGCAAGGATTTGAATTTTATGGATTTGAAATTGTAATTATTATTTTTTTAAGTAATTAAGTTCTACTTTAATAATCTATACATTTTAAATGAATTCTTTTTACGATGAACATAAAATATAAATCAAAGCTACTGTATTCATTGGATCTATATTTCAGCTCCTTTCGACTGTCAGGAGCAGACCTATGTGTAAATTTGTGGTGCTTTGACATTCGTTAAATTCAATCATTAGGTATAATTATATAGAAAATGTATAAAAATTGGTATAGAATGCAAAAAAACACCCATGAAAACCTGAATATAGCTGAGTGTATGATTTTCAGGCGGAACCTTACAACTTTAGGTGACAATATGTATGTTTGAACTTTCCGAACACCCAGGAACCTTAAAATCCTGGGTCCGCCATTACTATACTGTTTTATACAACACAGGGCCTCAACATGATGGCTCTATTTTACTTGGTGAGATTTGATTCAACAAAATAATTCAGAGCAAATTTAGATGAATAGTTTTAAAAATAACGACTCTAGATAATTTATGTTACCGTATACATTTAAAAAGGTATTAATTGATTAATCAACTTCGAATGATTCTTATTGTCCTTTCACCTTTTTAGAATTGAGTTCTAAGAAAGACATGATAAATTGTGTTAATCATAGTCAACAGCAGTAAAATATTTGTCAAAAGTCAAAACGATGATCAAAGCTAAATAAACTACTAGCGTAGAACTACTATACACTATAAACAACCTTGTCGGATTTAATAATTCCACACATCAAAAAAATAATATTATGTGTGTGTTATGAATCAATTATCCCACATTGCAAAAATAGAGAAATGTTAAGGGGGATTATAAGTCAAATGAGTTTTCCCACCTATTTGACTAGTCTTTTGGATTGGGCTCTCCCGTTTGGTTTATAACATTGGTGCTTTCATTGAGAGTTCCACGCATTGAGCCATGACTCGAAGTGATGGCCTGCGCGCTAGGAGTGGTGGCCTGAACCCAAGAGGGACGCATGGAGCCACGACTCGGAATGGTGGCTTGGACCTAAGAGGGGTGTCAGCCGTGACCAACAAGACCGTTGGTTCTCAAGCGGAGGCGATTGTTACGAACCAATTATCGATTATAAACCAAATGGGTTCTCCCACCTATTAGACTAGTCTTTTGAATTTGACTCTCCTATAAGTCAAATGGATTCTCCCAAATGGTTTATAACAGTGTGTTCAATGTTTAAGTCTGTCTATTGTTAGTAATAATATTTATTTAAAGCATCTTATTTTAGTGGAAAGAATATTTTTTTACTATAATGTTTGTGTCCAACTCAGCTTACTTATCTTAATTTGTTTAGCGAATAACTAAGCAATTTTGTCAATCCAAATTTAGGCAGGTAAGTCTACCTAATATTTTTTGCAATTTCAAATTTGCACTTCAGTCTCTTACACATATTTATCCCACTCCATTATTCTAGCAAAAAGAATATAATTATCGGGATTCTTATCTTGTATAATTTGTTTATTTCTTTATTTAGGTGGTCTTGGACAAGAATAAGGGTTCTGCTTTTGCATTGTTTTGTGTTTATGTTCTTTTTATTTGTTTGCAGTGAGTGTTTGCGGGATTTGGGCCACAGGTGACAAAAGAGTTTTAAAATGAGGTGTATGTGACAAGTCTTAATAATAGAGTAGAGGTGACAATTACTTCATTATGGTTTAAGAAAGTTTGAAAAATTTCAAAATAACTCATAAATTTTTAAATTTACACTTTGATTCAAATGTTAGTTAATATATAACGGAGAACGAAGGGAAAAAATATGTCTTTTTCTCTCTCCTCATCCATTGTTATTTTCTCTCTCTTCGCGATATTTGTTGTTCATTGTTACTGCTGTTTTATTCATCATCTTCTGATTCATTATCATCATCTTATACTTCATTATTAACTTCATATTCTTCTTGTTGACCATTGTTGTTGTTGTTGTTGTTACCCCAACTGCTGCTCTTTGACCAAATTCTTATGTCAAATTTTATTTTCGTAAATCACTTTCAACTTTGAAATTTACTTGAGAGGAGACATTGGTAAGTCAGATTATGCTTTTTAGTTGAATCTGGGTAACTGCTAGTGTGTTGTATTTTCAACAATAGTTTGCACGTGAACATGAATGCAATACAAGAGCAATCTGTTTAAACAAATTCATTATCTGTGGCACTAGATAAATGTTCTGTTGTAACAGTAGACTCATGTTGGATTCATGTTTAAGGGTTCTAGGTGCCCGTAATATGATTATGAATCGAATAGATGGGTATTCTATTGCACCAGATTAGTAATCTGTTTCAACAGATAAATAGTCTGTTTCATCAGATTACTAATATGTTTCGAACAACAAAATACAGCTCCTGTCATACACAAAACCTAACAAATAACTCATATGTTCTTGCTATTGATACTGGAATCAAATTATTCCTTAATTGTAGACATGTCATTCGTTAAGAAATAGAAATAGACAGCACAAAAATTAAATAAGAAATAAAATGTCAAGTGCATCAAACATAATTTTTTATAAAAAAAAAACCATAGATAACAGAAAAAAAAAGCTTAATTATTATTATCATCATTATTAACATCATTATTATTTGTATGGCCAGCCGTCCAATCTTTAAAGGGCAGCAGCAGCGCCCTCCGCAGCCTGTGGATCTCCCGTAGCATCCTTACTCTGACGGCGGCCAACTCCTAATGCGGGTCATGAATATCCTTCTGCAGTTCCCTCATGGCGTCTCGTAAAATAGCGACATCCCACACAGGATCAATCATATCTAAAAAATGCATAAGTTGACAAAACACACACGTAAATATAAAAGTAAAGAAAAGAAAAAATTCGAATGTAATGTAATGTAATACAACGTATATTTACACAAAAATCAAGAAAAAAACTTAACAGAGACAGGAAAAAGCTATCAAGTCCTTGAAGAGAAAGTAGTTGAAGGTGTAACAAGAGCGAGGAATAAATAGTGTGTAGTAGAACGAACGATTGAGTAAGGAGGGACCTATTTATAGAGGATTGAACTTGAATGAGTTAGGCAAAAAATCGCAACTGTTCACCTCCATTTATTAATGACATTCTTGATTACTGTAAAAATTTATGACTTAATTAAATTAATCAATATTGTAATAGGTCATGACTTTTCAGCTTTATTATTATTAATAATTAGTTCTTTCCAGGAACCATTTTTTTTACACCGACTTGGACAACATATAATATATCTGTTGCATTAGATAAATCATCTGTTACAATATATATATCATGATTCGCAATAAATAGATAACCTGTTGCATCAGATAATATATCTGTTGCAACATATAGTATATATATATTTTTTAAAAAAATATATTATCTTCGTGACATCCAAATTTTCTGACTTTTTAATTATATAAATTAATAAAGCATATTTAAAGGCACAACTGTTCACCTCCATCTATTAATGACATTCTTGATTATTATAAAAAGTTATGACTTAATTAAATTAATCAATATTATGATAGGTCATGACTTTTCAGTTTGAAGCTTAGCTTTATAATTAGTAAAATAATTAGTTCTTTCCAGCAACCGTTTATTTTTTACACTGAGTTGCACAACAGATTATATATCTGTTGCATCAGATAAATCATCTATTACAATAGATATATCATCCGTTGCAACAAATAGTTCAACTGTTGCATCAGATAATATATTTGTTGCAACATATAATATATATATATATATATATTTTAAAAAAAATGATCTTCGTGACATCCAAATTTTCTGACGTTTTAATTATATTTTTGGTGAGTTTTTTACGGTTTAAATTGTGTTTATCATTTATTTCCTTATTCTTTTCTGTGAAAAGAAATGACTTAATTAAATCAAGCTGGTGGTGACTTAATCTTTTCGTTTCTTTAATAACCATTTTTATTAATTGAGTTATGGCAACAGATTGTATATTTGTTGCGTCAGATAACCCATCTGTTTCAATAGATATACCATTTGTTGCTATAAATCGACCATCTGTTTAAGGAGCTTTTTTGATTTCTTCTAACTGATTCATAAGTCGCAACAGATGAGGAATTTGATGCATCAGAAGCGTTTTTTGTTTTTGTTTGTTTGTTGAATGTGTTTAGACAAAAGTCACAGTCACGACTATTCATTAACTTTTTTCTTAAAAATCATATCATCATATATATATATATATATCTTAATTAAATTAATCCAATGTTGTGACTTTTTTAAAATTAAATAATCTTTCTTTTACGATTATAATATCATTTAGTTTCTTATTTTTTATTAACGAACCATTTTTAGGAGAATTTCTCATCATGACCGCATCCCTAACTCCAACCGCCGACATGTTTTGAATAAGGAATAAATAGAATGATAATTAACTATTGAATAAGAATTAAAAATTCAAAATCGACCAAACCAAACCAAACCAAACATATGCATGGATTTTTTTGAATCCCTTATAGGTAGATCGGATATAAAAAAGGGAAATACATATGCTAAAAGAAAGAAAAAACATAACCTAATTATTATTATTATTATTATTACTATTATTATTGTCAACCTGACAATTTTCATCCGGCAGCAGCAGGTCCCTCCTCAGCGTTGCTCGAAAGTCGGCCAAATCCCTCTGAAGTTCATCAATTACCTTTGAAATTCCTGCAAGGACTCGATATGAACCTTCTTGTACGAATCTGGATCTGACATATTAGTATTGTAAGTATAGTAGAATGAACGAGAGTGAGTGAGAGTGAGTGAGGAGGCCGGACGGACCTATTTATAAAATGATTGAGAATTAGAAGGGCCTGGACTTAGTCAAACAAAAAGCCACGACTGTTCATATCCTTTAAAAGGAAAAATTACACAAATCCCATATTTAAGACACCATATTACACAATATCCCTTAATATTTTAAAAAATTAAATAAAATCCCGGATTCATATTTACTAGTGATACATATGCTATATGTATCACTGCTTAACATATGTATCACAATTCAAAATTTCGGGATAAATATAATTAGCAAACTATCCGAGATTTAATGCAATATTCCTGAAACTATCCAGGATTTATGTGTTGTGTGTGTTACTTAAATAATACTGGTGACTTTATTAATAAGTAAATTAGAAAAAAATGGATCTAAATACAATATTTTATCTTTTTGTTGTATTTTCGAAAGATAAAGATTGGTAATCTGTTGCAAAATATATTTCACCTGTCAGATAACTTACAACATATGGATAATCTGTTGCAATAGATGGATATATCAGTTTGCTTATCCTTTAGCTGTGGCATCTGTTGCAACTTGCTAATCATCTGTTTATTCAATTTCATCGAGAGCAATCGATTTTTCTAAACACTTCTTGGACAAATTTAATTTTTGCTCTTGGATTGCTTCTTTTTTTTCTTTGCATCCTTCAACTAAACTAAATTTTTGCTATTGGATTGAGGGTAAAAATTGAATTTGGAGGCCAGCTTGAAGGATGCAAAGAAAAAAAGAGAAGCAGTCCAAGAGCAAATATTGAGTTTGGCCAAGAAGTGTTTAGAAAAATCTATTGCTCTCAATGAAATTGAATAAATAGATGATTAGCAAGTTACAACAGATGTCACAGCTGATGGAAAAGCAAACTGATATATACATCTGTTGCAACAGATTGTCCATATGTTGTAAGTTATCTTACAGGTGGAATATATTTTGCAACAGATTACCAATTTGTTTCTTTCGAAAATACAACAAAAAGATAAAATGTGTATTTAGATCCATTTTTTTAATTTACATATTAATAAATTCACCAGTTTTATTTAAGTAACACACAAAACACATAAATCCCGGATAGATTGCGTCAGATGTGGAGTCTGTTGCGTCAGATATGGAGTCTGATGCAACAGATATGGAGTCTGTTGGAATAAATAGCAGCCTTGCTGGTGGTTTGATTTGTTCCATCAGTTTCTCTGTCTGTTTCAACATCAACAACAGCATAAACTACAAACAACAAATAAAAAACATCAACAACAAAGAAAACAACAACAATTGTTCCAACAACATCATCAACTACAAAGAAGCATATGTCCTATGTTCCAACACCATCAACAATATGGGACGGACCCACATGGAGTCCTTCGGGTGTGCGAGCACAGACTGAACTCTCGTATCGAACTTTATATATGTATGTGGAAATAAAGAAAAAAACGTATATAATCTAATCAGTGAGCACCCATAGTAAGAGTTGTTTGGTTAGCCTAGTTGTTGTTTATGGGTGCTTAAGGCTATTTATTTCTTTTGGTCTTGACTTCAATTCCCACTCAGCACATATTTTTTAAATTTTGGTAACCAACTCCTCTCTTCTTATTCACTTTAAACTTTCTATTTTTTTCTCTCTTACTCCTTGTGTTGATTGTTCGGACTCTACTATTTTTAAGCTAAGAAGCACTCACCATCTAAACCACACCACACCACAAGTTCCAACAATGCCAAACCCACCAATAACGCCACACCACAAGTTCCAACAATGCCAGCCCCACCAACAACATCAATAACAGCATCAACAACAAAGAAACAAACAAAATACATAAAAAAAATGATACTGCCAACAAGGCTTTTAAACTTCTCCCAACAAATGACTTTTTTTTCACATCTTATAATAAAAATTCTCGGTATGTTTATTCAACAATTAAAAGTTTCTTCAAATTTTTTAAATAAATATGATATGGGAAAATGATAATTAAATAAATAAAAAGATGTAAATAAAGTTGCAAGAAGAAGACGAGAACGAAAGAGCAATAGTGAATCATATCATACAATGTCAAAAGGGGGTCAAAACAACAATTTCAATCGAGGAATATAAGATATGAATATCGATCGATTTAGATTCGAACGAAAATTTTTGAGAAAGAGGAGAGAAAAAAAAGGCTGTGATAACCCTAAAGAGGATAGAAAGAAAAATGATGAGAGATTTAGGGTTGAAGGAGAGGAGGGGAGAGATGAGATAATTTTAATTTCTAGATGTACTACCCTTAATATTAAATGACTAAACAAAGTGTATTTATTCAAATTTATATTTACAAAGCATACTTAATAAGGCTAATTTGGTAGTAAAATAAATCCCTAATTAATATTTTCTTGATGGGAGTGTCAAGTCAATATGAAAAGGAAGAAGTATTAGGGGTTTCAATATTCATTAATTAATATTCACTAATAATTTGAGGGGCACGAGGAAGAAAACGGGTGACATTGAAAAGACAGGACAAGACTACTCAATGAGATTTTTGAGTTATCCAAGAAATATTTTTTACCACCTTTAGTGGTACTACTACTTTATCTACTCGAACAGTAGCTTGCTTTAAAATTAAAAGAAAACAAAAAGATTTTCAAACAGATATGTCGTCTGTTATGATAGATTTAGATATCTGTTTGAGAAATCCTAACAACTCAGTCATCTGTGACAACAGATGGAAATGTCATTTGATAACTAAATCAGAAACGTCATCTGTTACAACAGATATCAATATCTGTTTGAAAATTTCCAACACCTCAGTCATCCGTCATAACAGATGCAAATGTTTATTTGATAATTAAATAAGAAATGTCATCTGTTGCAACAGATATTGTTATCTGTTTGAAATTCTCCAACAACTCAGTTGTTTGTTGCAACGAATTTCATTGCAATTGATTTAGGATGAACTAGGGATGAAAGAATGAGCTCCTTATTAACTTAATGTTAAGATTAATAATAGTACCTACATCGATCTAGGTGGAATGAAGGATGAATGAATGAGATCACATGGTCAATTACAAATCCAATTGAATCATTGCATTTGCATAGTGTTAGTATTGCGTTCATCCCGACCCGAGTCGTCAATCGATCACTCTGAGTTAAAATATGTTTTCATTAACTTAATAGTAAAATTAATAATAGTAACTAAATTGATCTAGGTGTAATTAGGGATGGATGAATGAGCACAAAGGGTCAACTACAACTTTAATTGAGTGTTTTGGCAATTGCATGATGAGACGGTACTGCATTCTTCCTGACAAGAGTCATCGATCGATCACTCTGAGATGAACCGATTCTTACTACCTCGTATGTTCAAATAATACCTTAATTGAATAATATAGGACAAGGGGTGAGTTCTCATAGGGTCAACTACAACTTCAATTGAGTCTTTTGGCAAATGCATTAAGAGACGGGACTGCGTTCCTCCCGACAAGAGTCGTCGATCGATCACTCGGAGCCAAACCAATTCTTACTACCTTATATGTCCAACTAATACCTTAATTGATTAATTTAGGACTAGGGGTGAGTTCTCATAATGTCAACTATAATAGATGACAGTGCCTATTTGATAATTTACAACAGATGGGTAATCTATTGCAATATATGACTCAATCCATTTGATAAATTACAACAGATGGGTAATATGTTGCAACAGATGACTTAATCTGCTTAATAATTTACAACAGATGTGTAATATGTTACAACAGATTACATAATCTGTTTGATTTGATCCAACAGAAAAGACATCTGTTGCCACAAGTTGAGCATTTGTTTATATATAATTCAATTGAGTTCATATGTTAGACTAATACCTTAATTGAATATGAGTTCTCATAGGGTCAACTACAACTTCAATTGAGCCTTTTTTTCAATTGCATGATAAAATGATACTGCGTTCCTCCCGACCAGAGTCAGCAATCGATCACTCTAAGCCGAACCGATTCTTACTACCTTATATATTAGACTAATACCTTAATTGATTAATCTATGACTATGGTACTAATACCTTGATTGAATAATCTGGGACTAGGGGTGAGTTCTCATAGGATAAATTATCGATTAATCTAAGACTAGGGGTGAGTTCTCATAGGGTCGGCCACAACAGATGACAACGCCTATTTGATAATTTACAACATATGGGTAATATATTGCGACATATGACAATCTATTTGATAATTTACAACAGATGGGTAATCTGTTGCAACAGATGACTTAATATGTTTGATAATTTACATCAAATTTGTAATCTGTTGTTACCTAATCTGATTGATAATTTACAACAGATGAGAAATCTGACGCAACATGTTGAACATTTGTTTTTTACAATTTCAATTGAGTTCATAGGTTAGACTCCTAAATTGATTGATTTAGGACCAGGGGTGAGTTTTCACAGGGTCACCTCCTAGAGTACTCGATCAACTACAACTTCAAATATTTTTATATGATTTTAAAAATTATGCATATATTTTATGATTTTAAAAATAATTAAGATCATTTCAGACCAAATTAATATTTTCAAAACTACTTGTCATTCTTTTTCAAAATACAAATCAACCCATACAAAACGTTTCATCATTTTAAATCTCGAGGTTTGGCTCTTTCTCTCTCATTCTCACTCAACAATACAGTACAGACAACAACTACTCAACAAATCCCTCCACAACAGATCGTTTTTGTTCTCATTTCCGACCACATAGGTGTTATTTTCGACATCATTCTTGCTTGTATCAGTCATTTTCTTTATCTTTGTAGGCAACGGAGTTCGAGAAGAGCTCTATATTTTATTTTTTTTCTAAAAAATAAGGGCATTTAAGTTAATGATGAGAAATAAAACTTTTAGTTGTATTATCTTCGAGAATGGGTTTACAATTTTGAGTTTTGATGATAAAATCATAGGAAAAAATTGAGAAATCCTTAGTTTCCATCGCAGTGTTCCGTTGACTATCGTGGTATAGTTGGACGGTGTTGGTGGTGGTGGTGGTGGTGGTGTTTGTAGTCGTCGTGGTGGCACCGGTGGTGGCATTGGTTGGTGGTGTTGATATTTGTGGTGTTTGTTTGTTTGTTGGCATTGATTGGTGGTGTTTGTGGTGGTTGCTGTTGGTGTGTCGGTATTTGTGGTGTTTGTAATGTATTTTTTAAAATCTATGCATACATCAACTATAATGTAATTTTTATTTTTCTTTGTTTGTAGGTAAAACATGTCTCCCAAAAGAAAAAGAAAGTGAAAGTGGATCAACGTCTGACCACTAAAAAAAAAGACTACAGTACATAGGGATTCGGAGGAGCTTTCTGAACAATCTCAGTCAGGGAAAAGTGAAGCTGAGGAGAGATGTGAAAACAACATTGAGGGAGGTAGACAAGGGTCCGTAGATGGTGATGAAGAAAATGAAAGTGAGAAAGAGGAGGAATTGGAGAGTCAGAAAGAGAAAGAGGACCACATTATACGGCTTTCCTTGGGATTTCATGGTAAAATTAATCACTAATTTTACTCATCCATTAATTTATATTGAATATAGTTATTATGATTTTTTTTGCTTACTTCCTGTTTACACTTTTTAGGCTTGGGCATTTGAAGTCATTCCTCCCCTCCGAAAGCAGTTAATGGATTACCGGGATGAGGTTTCTCATCCAAGGATGTTTAGGTGGTTGGCTGCAAAGAGCAACACCAATATTAAGGAGGCTGATCTCTTTAACCCTCCGGATGATGCAGTATGTCTTCTTCAAGTAAAATAATTCTACTCAAAGATAAGAAAGATATTGAATAGATGTTATATCTGGTGCATGAGATGTTATATCTAATGCACCAAATGGGACATCTATTGTGACAGGGTATATCTTGCATCAGATTACCCATCTGTGGCTTTGGTTCTCTGAACCCAACTCCTAAAAGATTAACTATCTACTGTAAATTATGCAACAGATGTTTAATCTGATGATATATCATTCATCTGTTGGGACGTACAGATCATCTATTGCATAACAGATTACCCGTATTGTGCAGCTGTTACAACAGATGATTGATATTTTGCATCAGATTATCCATGTGTTGCTCTGTTTCTCTGAAGCAGACTCAAATGGATTTTAACTATATACTGCAAACTATGAAACAGATGGGTCTTTTTTTAAAATGTATCCCAACTATGAAAATTATTATATTATATAATTTAAATGCATCTGCCTTTTTTTCTTTTTTTATAGGTTGTGCATCCATGGATCGTGCCTACTGAGGAGGAGTCGGTGATGACTTCTTATATTACTCTTGGTCATGTTGATACTATTGCAGACCCAACGGTGGAGTTAATAAATAAGGAATTGGCTGGAGCAATAGCCATAAGAAGAGCAGTTAGGCAAGGTCAGTCTAATGTTGAGGCTCTTTATGACCAATCTTTTACTAAGGCAGATCCGGGTGCTTCTTCTGGTGGAATTGTTGGTGTTGGTGGAAGGCATGCTGATGCTGCTACCAAAGAATATTTACGTTTGAAAACACCCCTTTTTGCCCTTACACAGGTCCCTCTCACCCCTCTTCACTCTTGTGTTCTCGTTGCGAATGCAATGAGTGTAAGGACAGACAGGATAAATTTTTTGAAGAGTAGAGGCTATCTCTAAAGCTATCGAGGAATTCAAATCCAAGAGGTGTGTACCATCCAAGAAGGTGAGGAAGCCACACACTCTTACAGCATTGGTTAGGAGAAAGAAAAGAGCAATTAGATACGTACTCTCCGCTCGAAAATCAAAAGAAATTACAATTCCTCCCTCATCAAAAGCTGTTTAAGTTCAGAGGCCAGTTAAGAAGGTGTACATTTCGCGGAACTTGGCGCCGAAGAGAAGAGGGATCTGCGACAGGTCAAGAATGTCAAGCCAGGCACACCAGATTACCCCAGGCCTCCCTTTTTCCCCAAGACTTCTAGACTATGACTGATATGCGTATGCCGTACGAGGACAAGACAAGTTTACTTTTCCTAACCTATCCCTTCTAATATACCCCATGAAGAAGAAGCTACGCAACAGATTTCACATCTATTGCAACAGCTGGGTATACTGGTGCAACTGGTTGTGGTTCTATTGCAACTTATTATCCATCTGTTGCATAAGTTGCGTTGGATTATTGATTCAGAGAACCCTATACAACATATGGACCATCCGTTGCATCTTTACAATTACTAACCTATTTAAAAATTGACTTCTTTAAAAATTGGCTTCTGCAAGAAGCTCAAGGATAGGTACGATCAACTCAATAGAGAGGCGTCAGCCCTTGGCGTGGGACTTGATTTCCTAGTTCCTAAGTTGGTCTTGGATGAAGAAGAAACGGTAAGATATATTAGGGGGACAAGCCAAATCCATACGGCAAGAGCTGGACCGAGGCAAAAAGGATTCTTGCAGTCATTAGCGTGAACGACATACATTATTGGGCTGTTGAGATACTACTCGAGGAGGGAAAAATCAATGTTTATGACTCCAACGTACCTCTCATCGAAGATTTTGATCTTTTTCTCCTCGTGGAGCCACCGATGGTGCTATTGCCTATCTAGTTGAGAGAGTGTAAACTGATGAATCATTTGACAAAAGAAGTGTTGATGAAGAAATCATGGGATTTTGAATATCAAAATAGGGGAATGGTCCTTCCAAAAGATGATGCCGCTAAAGCGAGCGGCTCGCACGCTCTTGCACACATCGAATGTTTGCTGACCGACACAGAAATGGATGAGCCAACGACTTTTCTGTGCGACAATGCTGTGGCAAACCTGCAAGAGGTCTAGGCTTATGGGGTACTATCTGGACGCTTGAAGCCTGTGTATATAGAAGAGCCTTTAAAATAGAAATTTTTAATTTAAAGTCACCCTTGACAATGATTTTTTTCTGATGAAAGTTGAGTTTTTTATAATGCAATAGATTAGATTGTCAATCTGTTGCAATAGTGAGAAGACCTGTTTGAATAATCTAATAATCTAATAATCTAAGTCTTATCTGTTGCAACAGTGGGAAGACCTGTTTGATAATTTCTATGAATAATCTAATAATCTAAGTCTAATCTGTTGCAATAGTGGAAAGACCTGTTTGATAATTTCCATAGATGACCTAAATTTTACAACATATGCCGAAATCTTTTTGATATTTTCCAACAGTTACGCTTGAATATCCATGTGCTCGTCAATAACAAACCAGTAGCAAATACACACACCACCATGAAAATTTCAACAATTAGGCTTCAATATCTATGTGCCCAACAACACAAAAAAAGTAGCAATAACGGCAATAGTGAGGAGACCTGTTTGATAAATTTCAACAGATCACCTACCTGTTGCAACATATGCCTAAATCTGTTTGAATTTTTCAATAGATGTGTTATCTGTTGCAACAGATACATTATCTGTTGTAATATTTGAATCTAGTATTCCTTTTCAATTAATAAGTTCAAATTTAAGGAATAAATAAAATTTGTAGACAAAATAAAAAAAATTGAAGCCTTTAATAAGTAGCTAAAATAAGTCAACGAATAAATAAAATGTACAAAAATTGTTATGGGTACAAATCTCCACAAACACATCAACAACAATTTAAGTATACTGCCAAGGATTGCTTTAACAGGCTCAAGCTATAAAGATCTACTCAGTATGGACAAGTTGTTCTTTATCCAGTGATATGGAATTTGGCTTTGCGCGTCGTGGATCTTCATTGTCACTTGCGTATGGTTTTTGCGCTTTCTGTTCTCCGTATTTCCATAAAAAGAGTAGCATATTGTCAATGATGTTCAGCAGTAGCTTCTTCTACATCCACTTAGATAGCCAGAATTGGTCAATGCTAATTACGAAGATACAACAAAACAGAAAAGGATAACTCATCTCTTCTAGCAAATTAAACAGGCCTTCCTCCCGTTCTAAATTATCCCAAACATATTATATTTCTGTTGCAACAATGAATCAACTGTTGGGATACATTTCTACATGAGGAAGACCCTATGTGATAATTTCCAACGGATGAACCATCTGTTATAACATATGAATCATCTGTTACAACAGATAAGTCATCTGTTGGTACAAATAAAAGTTGTACGAAGAGCTATTTGATTTTCCAAAATAGATGAGACATATGTTACACCAGATAAAGTATCTGGTACAACAGGTTAGTCAACTGTTGCAACAGATGTATATATCTATTTGATAATTTTCAGTAGATGTGTCATCTGTTGAAACAGATATGTGTCTGTTTGTTTTGTCGGTTGGAAGACATATAATATATTCACCTTATTCAGCTTGTACTGCTCTCCTTTAGACATTGTACATTGCTCAGTGCAACACGCAGACAGAGGAGATGCAAGTTCACTTTTTTGGATGCTTGATAATGCCTTGGAAATCACTCTCTTTCTCCTCTTAGCCCTAATCTCTAATGGAGCAAATGGAAATAAAATCCTCTTTGATGGAATGAGACCCCTCTTAGATGTCAATTCCTTTACAGAAGCAGTTAATGCATTAATAGCATTAATCACTACATCATGTTTTGCCCTGCAGTCTTGACATTTGCATGCAGAACATTCGCTGGGAGAGGCAAAATCTGTATAATCAGTATGATCATACTCATAATGGTTTGCTTTAAATACTGTAAGAGAAGCATCATTAGTACCAACAGCAGCACCACTACCACCACCAACAACTCCATCAACAACAACAAGCCCACCCTCTAAAATTATTTTTCTTGTAATGGCTGCTGCTCCAAACAATTTTATTTTTATTCTATCGATGACCTTAGGGTCCGATAAAGTTTGCACAAACCGTAAAGTAAGAAAAAATGGCATCTTCAACTCTCAATTAGTCAGAACTAGCGACGGACGCACATTCTAACATAAATAATTAAATATATTATAATGATGATTAGAACATTCAAAAAAAATATTAATTAAAAGAAAAAATTAATTGTAATTATACTTACTGCATCCTTCGGGGGGTTGAAGAGATCAAGAAATTTTGCATTTTTATGAGTTTTGGCCGACAACCATCTCAAAATTCTTGGACAGGAAACTCCTTCCTGGTAGTTCACTTGTTGTCTCAAATAAGGAATGACTTCAAACGCCCAAGCGTATAAAATAACGCCAATAAATCAAAACCATTATTGAGCGAAAAAAATGAATGATATCATAATGGAAGAAAGAAACATTTACCATGAAAGCCCATGGGAAGCCATATAAGTTGACTGTCTTTGGCGCTAACGGAGTCAACAAATATTCGACAGTCATTTTGAAGCTTTCATACCCCCATGGATAGCTATTAAACGCCTCAAAATCCTCGGAGAGCTTTATTAAATCGAGGTTTATGTTGTTGTTAACGTCTCTCACCCAAAGAATATTATGTACAAACTAAACCAAGTACAATGACTGCTTGTGCTTCTTTGAAAGTCCTTTACCTTTCAACACTTCTATCAAATTTTTATTTTTGAAGCTTGGACCAACAATGGACACCAGGTCATCACGATCACATGACTTGCCTTTGCCTTTTTTGGGTATACGGGGTGTTTTTTTGGGTTAGAATAGATATAACTTGAGAAGGAGGATAACATTTTAGTCCAGTAATTATGGCAAACTCCTTCCAATCAAAACAAACAGGCATGTCACAGTAATTTATCCATACCTCATCTATCTTATGTTTATTTTCATACATAAACCTACGCTTGAGAAGTTCATATACCATTTTCATTTGGAAACGAGCATTGTTATCTTCCGGCAAATCAAGATATTTCCCAAAGCAGCTGTCCCTGAAATAAGCATCCAATTTTTGTTCTCAAAGTACTTTTTTGAAGGTGTCGAAAGATTTTCCAATGGATGACTTAACCATGAAATCACCTGTTAAATCTGCGGCACCACCGCACTGCATTCTCATAAGATAACGATCAATGCTGAAGGCTTTAACCAGATCTTTGATGGAAGGGCTATTTGCATCTGCATCATCTCTTTTGAAATATTCCTCCTCCCCGTGTTCATTATATTCTTCTCCTGATTGAGATAACGCTTATAAAGCAAGCTCATAGAGTGGTGGATATAGCCTAGCTGCTTCACTTGTTCCTTTAATTGGACTTAATTCGATTTCTGTTCTTTTGGGACCATATTATCTAAAATTAATAGTAACATAAAATAATAGATTATTGTTGATTAATGCATTGTTAAAAAAGGATAACAGTAAATCAAACAAGCAAAATAGTAAAATAACAGTTGCAACAAATCGGTGATCTGTTGCACCAGGTAGTATATCTGTTGCAGTATATAACCAAACTATTACAACGTATGAGTAATTTGTTGCAACAATACAAAACATACCACTCATCTTTTAAGACAGATGAATGCTCTATCAACAGATCACACAACTGTTGTGACATCATCTATTGCAATATAAGAGTGATCTGTTGGAACAGTTAAATAATCCATAGCAATGGCTGAGTAATCTGTTGCGACAATACAAAGCATATCACTCATCTATTGAGAAAGATGAATGGTCTGTGCAACAGGTCACACATCTGTTGCAACACATCTGTTACAACACATGAGTGATTGTTGGAACAGTTATCAACGGTCAATATTGTTTAGATTTCTTCCAACATAGGGTCGTCTATTGCGGCAGATGAATGATCAGTTAAAAAAATCAAGTCTTGGACTTTTCCTGTAGGAAGAGTTGGTAAGATTTTATCCAATAGGAGGTTCATCTGTTGCATCAGATCATTAATCTGATGGTTCTTCCACTGCACTAGATAGTTATTTAGTTGCATCAGATTTTTTTATCCTAAGCTTAATTTGTTGCAATATATGGTAAAGTTGTTACATCAGATTATTAATCTGTTGCATCAGAATTGTAATCTGATGGTTCCTCTGGTGCATCAGCTGGTTGATCTGTTGCATCATATGATTAATCTATTGCATCAGATGGTTAATATGTTGCACCAGATGGGTAATCTGTCGGAGGAAACAGTAGCCCAATTTTGTTAAACAAAAAACAACAATTTCACCATTTTTACCAAGAACAAGAACAGAACAAATCAAACCAAATTGTCCTTTTTTTTTTATAAACACAAACAATAAAAATCAAACTTCAAAAAAATGCAACAAACAACAAAATGTCATAATTCACTTCGAAAAGAGAAGAGAAGAGAAGAAATACCAGAAATTAAGATTTTATTCAGACCACATTTTAAATTAGTGCAACAAATATTGAAATTGTTAACAAATACTAAAAGAGAAGTTGGAACAAGTTCCTCGTTTTCTTCAAAACTAAAAAGGCCATAAATTTTTACCTATGAAAGAAGAAAAGGATCGATGAAGAATTCGAAGTTGTTGTAACTGGAGAGCAAGGTTGTCACGTCGATTGAAGTCGAAAAGGAACTGGAATCCCAACTATTTGTAGTCAGATGTTGAAGTCGCCGAGGATTGAAATAAGAAATTTGCAGAACAGTTGGTTAGGAAAGAGTTGAGAGAAGTTGTCGAGAGAGGGATGAGAGACAGGTTGATTGAATTGAAGAGGGAAACTCGAAGCCCAACTATTTGTCATCGGGGGTTGAAGGGAGAAATTTTGCAGAACTGTTGATTGGGAGAGAGTTGAGAGAAGCTGTCGAGAGAGAGGAGAGAGTGGTTGATTTGGATTGAAGAGGGTGTGGGTTGGGTTGATTTGTATTTTTGAAAAGATTAGAAAGTTTTAAAAATATTAATCAAGTCCACAATTAACTTGATCAAGTTTCCTAATAATGTTTGACCCTATTTGTTAGTCAATGTCACCAATCCTTCATTCAAGACTTAAAAGACACTTATTCTTCAATTTTCTCGAGTGTTTGGGTATGCTTTTAGAGAATTCTTATTTGTAACTTGTAAGTCTCTGGACCTGATATCTACTATTTTCTGGAGTGGAAAACAAACATTTATTATATTTTGCACTCCCTCCGACAACTAACATATCCAGTAAAATCTCATAAATAACACCTGCACGCATGCTTTATCACTACCTCGAATAAGTAGAGAGGTTGCTTTCAAAAGACCCTCAGCTTAAGTGTAGTAATATTTTGCACTCGCTCCGTTCATATTTATTTCTCTCTCTATATATTTCTATTATATAGAAGAGGTGGTTTCGACCACCTCTTATAATTACCAAAAAATCAACTACTTCCACTTAACTACATATCATGCCCCAATATATAATAATTTCATCATTTTATCATAATGGTTTAAATATTTAATGTATTCTATTAATTTATATTAATTAACTATAACTACATATTGAAAGTATTTTTTTTTTTATTTAATTGTCTATCATGTTCAAAACTAATTTGTTACCACAAATTACAATAATTAATAACTTAAAATATTTAAAAGACATACAAAAATTGTATTAACTTTTACCAAAAAAAAAACCCTCTATTCCCACTTAATTACATACCATACCCCAATATATAATAATTTCATTGTTTCATCATAATAATTTAAATATTTAATATATTCTATTAATTCATATTAATTAACTATAACTACATATTGGAAGTAAAGTTTTTTTATTTATTTAATTAACTATCATGTTCAAAACTAATTTGTTACCACAAATCACAATAATTTGTTACCACATATAGAAAATTTATTGACTCTCATTATTTTAGCAATGTTACATAAATAGATATAAAAAAAAGTACTGCAAATCATAATAATTAACAACTTAAAATATTTAAAAGATATATAAAAATTTTAGTTGACTCTCAAAATTGTATCGAAGCCACATAAATTGGGACACAAGGAGTAAATATATTATTTGATAATTACGTAAAAATTATTATAAAGCACAATAATTAACAAGTTAAAATACTTTTCCAAAAATAGATAAAAGTTTTATTCAACTCTCAAAATTTTATCGGTGCAGCATAAATTATGACAAAATAAAAAATTATCTTAATTAATTGCAACTAAATATTTAAAGTAAATCAATTTTATTATTTTAATTGACTTTTATATAGAAAATTAATCTTTTTATTTATTTATTTATTTATTTTAGTAAATTTAAATTTTAAAATTATTTTTTTCTTATATACAAATACTAATATTTAAACTTAACTTTAAATTATTAAAGTAAAAAATTAATAAATTTAATTTAATAAAATAATTTTCGAATGAATATTTTCTTAGAATTTGTGTTGGGTCAATATGTATCAAGTTAAAAATTAAAAAAAATATATATATAGTAAAATTTTATTATTGTGAAAGATAAATATAATGCACTGTCCAATAATGTTTACTAATACCATATTTTGCATATGCAAATATGGCATCCCGTATTTAATTAATATACTATTTCGGTGAATTATAGATGATTACTATTGGATATGATAAAATTACATTAATTTTTATAGTAATAACATAATCAGTCGCTCTTAATTAATTATTATGAGTCATCTAGGTATTAAGAAAATAAATAATATTTCATGAAAAATAAAATAGACATAAAATGTGAAATTAACTCTTAATGTTTTAAATTAAATTTTCATCTTTCGAACGTTGATTTTACTATATCATTCTTTATTATAAGTCATTTATGTATTAGAAAAATAAAAATAACAAAATGATATGTCAACATAAAATATTTTATTTACTATCAAAATTATATTAGTGCCACATAAATTGGGACGGGACAGAAGAAGATATAAAACAACATATATTATTTGAAAATGAAATAAAAAGTACAGTAAATAACAATAATTAACAATTTTTTTAAAAAAAATTGACTGAGTTCTGCTTCAACTGCTTTAGTCGTGATTTTACTATATTACCCCTAATTAATTATTATGGTCATTTAAGCATTGTGCCACATAAGTTGAAATAGAAAAAATATTATAAATCACAATGATAAAAAATTTAAATTATTTAAAAAATATAATTGGCTATTGTCGACACAAAACTTTGGACAAGGAGAGTAACATTTATTATTCAAAAATTACATAAAAAGTATTATAAATTACAATTGTAAACAACTTAAAATATCTAAAATAAATAAATAAATAAATATGTTATATATTTCAAAAATATTACATGAAAAATACTAGAAATCACAATAATCAACAACTTAAAAAATTTAAAAGATATAAAATATTTGGTTGGCTCTTGAAATTATATTAGTGTCACTGAAATTGGGATAAAAGAAAAGTATTATAAATCACAATAATTAAGAACTTAAATTATTTTTAAAATATAATTGACTATCAATGCCACAAAAATTTGGACAAGAAAAGTAACGTATATTAATTTGAAAAATACATAAAAAAATATTATAAATTACAATAGTTAACAACTTAAATTATCTAAATACATATATTGAACTCATGTTAGATTCCGGATGAATCCTAGAAAACATATGCAATCTTTTTATTAAATTTTTTATTTAAATATATCAAGATTGAAAAGAGAAATAAATATCTTAATGTTGGGCCGGTGCTGACACGAGCCATGCTTGTCTAGTATATATATAAAAACTTAGCACACCTTTTAAAAGCAATAAATATAATAATAAGTTTACTATGTCACCCTGAATTATCATAAGTTATTTAAATATTGAGAAATAAATACATATTTAATAATAAGGATAGCAGATATAAAATATTACTCTCTCCGTCTCAAATTAACCGTCCCAAATTTTTTAATTTGATGTCCCATTTTACTTGTCTTTTTTCATTAATCAAGATGAGACAATTTTTTTTCCATGTTTTATCCTTTGTATTAATTACTTTTTCTTTAAATTAAAATGTAAACATCATTTGATAGAGGTAGTATGGTAAACTAGCCATGCTATTTATTATTTTTCTTAATCAATATGCCACCTCAATTTGGGATGGATAATTTGGGATGGAGGGAATAACTTATCTTTTGTTTTTTCTCTTAATAAGTAAAAACAAATATTTATTGCTAATGGAAAAATAAAAATAGACCAAAAAAAAGGTATTATACTTTATTTTTCAGCCTTTGTCTTTACAAAAATAAAGTACAACAACTGCATTTAATCCAGAAACAATTGAAGTTATCCTATAAAACAACTAACACCCCACACAAGTTATTGATAGCAATAGCCAATAGGCAGCCTTAAATTGGCTGTAAACTAGCTAGAACTAGTTCCTTTATGCCCCAAAATTAATAAATCTATAGAATACAATTAATGCACCCCAAAGAAAAAAAAGAAAATAATAAATGAATCCTTAATTAAGATTATTTAAGAACGTGGACTTGCATTTTTTTTTTTTAGTTTAATTGCTGTACTTACTACTGATCCTGAATAAAGTATCACTAGAGCATAAAAGAATAAAGTAGCTTTTTGCTTTTCTTTCCTTTTCTTTTCCTTTTTTGACGAGAGAATAATTCGACTAGGCAATTTATTAAATTAGCATCTCTAATTCAAATAATTGATCAGCTAACCTAATAAACGAATAACCAAAATTTATTATATTCTAAAATGATTGCCACATTTTGCTTTTTTAGAATTAAATAAAGTGATCTTAAATGAGAAAACTTATATTTATTTAATGATTTATGTAATGTTTAAGATATCAACAGTTTTTTCTTTTATAACTAACTTATAGTAGTACCTTATTTGATTTCAAAAATTAATTCCAACTGTACAATTAAGTATCATGAGTTCGAACTTCTGTAGTCAATGTTGCTATGTTAGGTGTTTTTATTTCTCTGGTAAATTATGTGCAACAACAACCAATCACACACTGATATTACCACATTTATTTTCTTTAAGCATTTGATATTATATATTGATTGACTAATCAGAATTCCCATGTATACTAAAGAGTAAATGTTCTCTCTCGTCTGAAAAGTTCTTCATTTCAAGAATTCGAATTGTAAACTTCAAGTAGACGTTTGGCCATAGAAATTAAAAAATAAAAATAAAAATTTACTTTATTTGAAAATTGTGAAGTTGAATTTGTGTTTAGTCATATTATTATAAAGAAGAGAAGAGAGTATTTTATTAAAGTTATGAAAATGGAGTTAGAAAACAGGTTATTATAAGTTATTTTTCGAATTTGGAATTCAACTTGAAACTGAATTTGGAATTTTCAAGCTCGAACATTGATTTATAAATAAAGTGAAAATTATCTTTTTTTAAAGTGTAAATAAAGGCAAGAGATCTCAATTATTTAACTACAATTATTAATGGTATATATTCAGTCTATTATAAACAAGTTTGTTAATTAATTGTGCCGACGGAATTACTCCGTAGAGAACAATATACTAAGAGAAAATAAATATAACTGCTAGTAAGAGCCAAAACATAATGCCCCACTGTTTTTACACGAAGGCTTGATAAAATTTAGCAAATCCATTCAAGATTTTCCAACTCAATGTCAAAAATCAACATCACCAGAAAAAAGTAATAAAAAAATTAGTAAGTGCATTAAGGCTCTCGCTATATGGAGAGTTTAAAAAAGGAATAAAATTTTAAGATTTATTATACGCAGCCTTATTTTACATTTGAGAGTTGTTTTCATGAGTTGAAACAGTGAGTTACTAATCAAATGACAATAATTTTATCGTTACTCCCACTCGCTTTTCAAATACACATCACTCTTGTTTTTTTTTTTTCTTTTTTGGCTATCATCATGTGATCATTTTAACAAGGAATCTCAAGATACCACCCCTCCTTGAACCTTCCACCCACCACCCCACCCCCACAAAGCAAAGAAAGAATTTATTTTTATGTTATGTTGTGTTGTGGTTTGTATTATAAATAGGACAATGTACTAAGCTTGAAGACAAGTTCCTCATTACTTCTCTCCATTATTCCCACACCAAAAATATCAAAAGCCAAAGATGGTTCTGTGGAGCCAATTGGTAATCAAATCAGTGCTTTTAGTTACTTGCATTATATCTCTCTTCTTACACACTGGCAGAGCAGAGCTTGTAGTACAAAATTTGAGTAGCCTTAGTTGGGAAAACAAAGGAGTTGTGAGCAGTAGTAAGTGCAAGTTATTTCAAGGTAGATGGGCAATTGACCCTTCTTATCCTCTTTATGATTCCAAAAGTTGCCCTTTCATTGATCCTGAATTTGATTGCCTAAAATATGGTCGACCTGATAAGCAATACCTCAAATATGCTTGGAAACCAGATTCTTGTAACTTGCCCAGGTACCCTTTCATCTTCTTCTTCCAAACTCTTCTTTACTTTTTATATTTGCAATATAGACTTACAAGGTAGGAGTAAGGCTACGTACGTACACATCACTCTCTCCAGATTCCACTTGGGAGACTATACCGAATATGTTGTTAGTTGATGACTTGCAACACGTTTTGCAGAAACAAAGAAGCTCTTGCTCTGTTTAATATTGTCTAGTACGACTTCCCTTGTGTGAGCTACTCTTATTATTGGTTGTAGTAGATTGACAGTCAGTGAAAAGCTAGTAAATTTATGTTAAATTTTAGTAAGAGGCCTCAATTAGTTAATGTTTTTGTTTTTGAGAAATTATGTTTGATATTAGTAATTGTGGTGTTTTTACAGGTTCAATGGAAAAGATTTCTTGAATCGCTGGTCAGGGAAGAAAATAATGTTTATTGGTGACTCATTGAGTTTGAACATGTGGAATTCACTGGCTTGTATGCTCCATGCGTCGGTGCCCAATGCCAAGACTGCTATTTCTCGCACAGAGAAACTTTCTTCTGTCACCTTTCAGGTTTACACTCTGTTTTCCTCTTCTTTATTTATTTATTTATTTATTTATGAATTGTGTTTTTAGTTTTCTTGTTTTTATTTTCTGTACAATTCACGCTCATGAAGTTATGGGTTCAAGTCTTGAAAAAATCTCTGACAGAAATGCAAGTTAAGGCTGCATACAATAGATTCTTGTGGTCGGGTTGTTTTGCTGATCCTGCACATAATGGGAGTTTTAGTGCACCGGGACTGCCCTTTATACAATTTACGTGGAGGGGTGGGTGCCTTCGAGTAATTTGTAAAGTTACTGCTATGTGATAGTGAAATCATAGGCTCGAGCAGTGAAAACAAGACTCCGACAGAAATGCATAAGACTGCATACAATAGTCCCTCATGATCCTGCCTTTCTTCTGACCCCTTGTAGCGAAAATTTTAGTACATCAGTAGTGTTTTCACTTTTGACAGTTCACTCACTCTGTAGAAGAAGAGATGTGTGAGGAGCTGAATGGAAAAATAAAATAAAAAAAAAGGAAAAGAAAGTGGAGTTTCTGTTAAGTCATCATTGAGAAGAGAAGAAAGGGGAAGGGAAAGGTCAAAAGGAAAGGGACAAAAGAACAATCTTTTGCTATAGTATTTTAACTGTTTTTGATTAGGTGTGAAAAATCTTTAATCGAAAGTATATTTTACGACACAAATGATTTTTCTAATCATTTGATGATGTTGATTTTATTACCAGTTAAAGCTTAAACGAACATATACGTTACGTTATTATAATTGTAGTGGATCATGATGTTGGTTGTTGCGTTAATGATGAACCAGTAAAAAAAGAGTAGCTATACGCATATAGCAGGTGGGTCCACCCTTAATTACGAGTTGAAAATATAATCCCTTAAATAACAAAAGGATAACAATCAATAAACTAAAGGAGATTAAATTCTATAGATAAATAATGTATAAAAAGTATGTTCACAACAATATATCAGTAAGATTGACGAGTGAAATATGGTAATGCTGGGAACACACGTAATAAAGATAGATTATTTTTAATAAACTTTTAGTAGGTTCACAATCATGTGTCAATGATATTGATTTGTAATAAAATGGGAACTGATTTACTAGAATAAATTAAATTATACTACTATTTCTGATAATATAAAAAACTCTATACGCTATTATATAGGAGTACTTCATAACTTGAAGCCTCGTCACAAAGCAAAAACACATGCATACACGTATATGTGTGTGTATTCTCAAGTGTTCTGCCTTTGGTTTCCATCTCTATTTGTTTTAATACAATACTGCAATTATTACAAAACGAGAGACAATAGAGTTGTTAAGGAGAGTTTATTTTCTCCAATTTTGTATCTTCTGTTTGGCAAATTCTGAAGGAGGGAGGGGACAGCCAAGATCCAAATAAGATATAGAACAAGGGATTGGAAATATGTTTTTGGTGTGTGAGCAATCATTAATATAATACTACAAATAAGATGTGAAAAAAAATTGAGAATTGTGATTGCCAAAGACCACAATTTGTTCTTTGTCCAACAAAGGAAAAAAAATACTCCTAAAAGAAAGTTGACTTTTTAGGCTTCCAAGAAAAAAACTTGGAAAGGAGACAAAAAGGAATTTTATTTGTCATGTCTTCAATACCAGTAAACCCGTGAACTTGTGCTCCTTCCCAATTTTTACATTTTTTAAACCAGGAAAGAAAATGACATTAATAGCCTTTTTTCTTACGTGATAGCATTGGAATTTAGAAGCGCCCCCCGCTCCCCGTTGCAAATTATGTGTCGGGGATTTTTGAAAATAGTTGTTTCAAATTATTTATTGTTCCAGAAGTTCAAGACAACTATCCATTTTACCCTTAATTGGTTTTGTCTTGAAGACTATAAACACCTTAATTATGGTTTGATGTTGTGATTGTTCAAATATTAATGAAAGATAAAATAGTTAAAAATCGTCCTAAATAATATCTTTTAAGAGACTGTAAAAGAGAATCACCGGAGGTAAATTTGAGACGGAGAGAGTAATCTCTTCTTTAAATGAGTAATTAATGCCTATATGCTTTCTTGGAATCGCGTAAGGCTAAAGTTGGAAACATAATTTCAGCCTTATTGGTTTTCTAAAGCTACAAATATAAAGTTAGAATTAGTTAAACCTCGTAAAATATAACTCTACTCTCTTGATGATCAGACAAGTGCAACCATTGTGTTTATGGTCTTTGTTGTGTCATTGTGGCTTAGTTTATTTATGATTTAATCCAAATATTGCGGCATTTGTTCGAAGTTAGGGGGAACAAAAATGTTCATTTGACAAAACTAATTTTTGGATCTTTCAGAAAAAATAGAAAAAACTGATCTACCAAATCTTCAATAGCCAGAACAATCCAAGGAGACGATAGTAAACTGAAAAACTGAGTTTTCAAATTCAGTTCTTCAAATCCTCAAACAAACGCCACTGAACCTCATTGGATGGTCCGGTTACCAAGTACCAACCAGGGGCGGATACATAGTTTATTGTTCGAATCTATAGATCCTTGTAATTTCAGCCCAGACCTTGTATATCTATTAGTGACAAGTGAGCGATCACCAGAACTCATAAACTTTATCAACCCTTTGAAAATCTTCAAGAGGTCTAGTTGTCAATGTAGACCAACACGCACTTCATATTTATTATCCAGTTGTAGTTGTTGTAATTACAAGAAACCAACCATAAGGGCAACAAAAAAGATAGTACAAGAGAAAAAAAAAATATAATTATCAAGTAGTGGTGTTACCTGGCCAAAACATTGCCATAATCATTGGTAGGTCCAATCTTTGAAGGCTAGTTTTATTGCGACTTTTTTGCTTGTCAGAGCATAAGTTCTTCATCTTTGGCCGTAGCCACATCTACTAAAAAATGCTCAAACCTAACAATGAAAGGCCTTAGCTTTGATATAAAAGCTCTGACAATTTTGTTGCCAACTTGCTACTCATATTTATAGTAAAAAATAAAGGTGTTCCACTATATAGCTTTTGATACACTTTTTTAATTGCCTTGCAGGACTATGGAGTTACTTTATTCCTTTTTAGAACAACTTACCTTGTGGATATAGTAAGAGAGAAGATGGGAAGGGTATTGAAATTGGATACCATTCAACAAGGAGATGCTTGGAAAGGAATGGACATGTTAATTTTCAATTCTTGGCATTGGTGGACTCACAAGGGCAACTCTCAACCGTATGATATCCCCTTTTTCCCAATAAATTATGTTCTAAAAACACAATATAACAAAATTAAGACATAAAATGGTGAATAGGTGTGACAAGAACTATAGTAACTGAATCATATTCTTGTAGATGGGATTATGTGCAAGATGGTTCGAAAGTAATGAAAGACATGGACCGTTTAATGGCATTTTACAAGGGTCTAACTACTTGGGCAAGATGGGTTGACAGAAATGTTGATTCTTCCAAGACCAAAGTTTACTTCCAGGGCATTTCTCCAACGCACTATATGTAAGCGCTACACTTCTTCATTTGCTCAACAGTCGCTCGAATTTAAGTTCCATACACTGACAGTTTAGAAATTATTCACACGATCATATAACTCAAAAGTTAAGATATGTAATGTTAGCTCGGACCCTTGAAAAATATTGCTGCACCCGTGTCAAGATCCTCCAGAAATGCATAGCTTTTGGAGGATCCGACACATTGCCAACAATATTTTTGATGAGTCTGAGTAACATAATTGATAACTTAAATAACTGCTAAAGCCGGTTTAGGTGCAATCATGGTGTGAGTTTAACTTAAATCCTTCTTACTAGCCACCAACTTTCACCAAGCATAACGTCTCCCACTCTTAAGAAGCTAAAAAATCTTACTTTGTTCTATCTTGATATCAAAAATATTGTTGGCAATCATGGTGTGAGTTTAACTTAAATCCTTCTTACTAGCCACCAACTTTCACCAAGCATAACGTGTCCCACTCTTAAGAAGCTAAAAAATCTTACTTTGTTCTATCTTGATCAGGGGTCAGGAATGGGGGGCATCAACAAAGAATTGTAACTCAGAGCAAATACCATTAGCAGGATCGTCATATCCAGCAGGGACACCAGCATCAGCTATTGTAGTTAACAAAGTACTAAATAGGATGAAGACACCAATTTACCTCCTCGATATCACGTTTCTCTCCCAGTTAAGGAAAGATGCTCATCCATCAATGTACAGCGGCGGTCACTCTGGTGTAGATTGCAGTCATTGGTGTCTCCCTGGACTTCCTGATACTTGGAACCAGCTTCTTTACGCATCATTGATTATGTGAGGATGAAGAACCTCATATAATTTTCTCCTTTTAATCTTCCTTTCCACTTAAAAAGTGAAATTAACTGTACATTTGTGGAGATATGTGAAGGCCGTCGGCTAAAATCAGCGAGCAACCAAGTTCAGGCGCACGCTGCAATCATTGGCGCAGTCCTGGACTTCTTAATAGTTGGAGCCAGCTTGTTTATGCAGCAGCAGTTCTTCTCTGAGGAAGAAGACTTCAGATTAGTTTAACTGCTCATAGTTTGTTTCTTTTCATAGGTATTGATCTGTGTATTATTGGGGCCAAGGCTCAAACTGTGAAATAATGATTCAAGGACATACAATAGCTTATAGATGTAATAAGCATTATGATTGGGGAGTGGGGGTGCATATTAGTTCTGTTAATTTCTATTACAAGCTCGAAGTTTCCTTTCATTTTATGTAACAATTACAAATAAAAGCAGAATCTCTCTGCTAATATCTGGATTGCGTCCTAGAACATGTAAAATCTTCTTATTCAGACATGGAATTTCATTCATGTGCAAGTGTTAATGATTCACAACTAAGGGATTTGCAACATTCAGATGAAATTTTGGTCATTCAAAGAAATTTTAAAGCTAGTGATCGCTATGGAAAGGATCGATCAACTTCACAAAGTTGGATTTGGATTCTTTTAAGTTAGTGAAGCTTCTGTTTCTTTTCCTCCTTTCGGCAGAGGGAAATGTTCGTACTTTTTAAAGTCATTGTTTGGTGATCAGAATGGAAATCTTTACTCTCTCAACCAGGTCATCATAAGAAAATACTGAAAAATCTTTCCAAAGTGAGAGAAGGATAAGCAAAGACAATAGAGCCCTAAAGAGCTGTCCAAGACATTCCCTACAGTGTTAACAGTTGATGGTCAACTATTAAAGAACTTATTTGCATTATTCATGGTGTAAAGTATAGTCAAATGCCACCAAATGTTGACATTGTTCGCACATATCATATCCTCATAAATTGAGAGGACAGGAACTGAGTTACAGAGTGTATATAAAGAAGAAACTAGTACATAAAATTGTCATCGGATGAAATTCATAACCTATACCGAAACAGTGATCCCTTCACTTGGCATGGAATATGTCAACTGTGACAGACTGATAATTTTCTGATTTTGTGCCGATTATAAGATAACTTCATATTAGACTGTCTAGAAGAAACTTCAAACAGCAAACACAGTAGTGCGGACAAATTAGCAGCCTGATGTCCAAATGTCATAGCGAGATTACTATAAGCAAAAAACAAAACAAGGCAAACAGATATATCAGCTAGGACACAAAACAGAAACAAAAGACTGAAGATGAGGGCACAGTACTTGTACCATGGGGGCTAGGGTTAGCTCCTGTATGAGTCGTAAACCTTGTGGATTTTATTAAACTCTGCTTTAGCCCTACGAGGCTTTTACCTCCCATGGGTGTCCCAAGGTATACATCTCCCACAGACGGGGGCGATTCTCAACTTTGCCTTATAAAATGATAGTTGTCATAAATTTAGTTCCATTGACCTGTTTTCATTGATATAAATCATCTTGAAAGACTACAGGTACACGGCTTGATGTCGTAAAGTTGAACTAACACTGACACATTATTGACATATCAAAGAAGTATTGTCAACATATCATCACATGAAGCAGTAGAATTCAAAAAGTATCCGCATCTGCATTTTTCAATTTGCACCGTACAAATCAATCTTGAAATATTAAGGAAATCACAAGTAAATGTAATGAACTTCAATGACTGTGAGACAGTCGGAGAAGAAAGATAAGTTACCAGCATAAATAGCAGCATTTACGATGTGAAGATCATCAATTTATCTTCCATTTCCTCAACTTCTACACCGCAGGAGCATATCACCCACCATTTACAACCTGAATATTCACGATTCTTCCACTATCAAACACAAAAAACATAACCAACCAAGAACAAGATACGTAAGTTGGTTGAGTTCAAAACTGCTGACATCTCAAGGTTGTCAACTGAAACCAGTGATGGAGCAAATTATTTGTACAATAGTTTTTCCATACCCTATTCACTACACCGAAACAAAGTTTTTCAGTCGATTTCAGTTCGAAAGCAAAAGGATCACATCTCTTTTGTTATGTGAAATTTGCACTGAATCTTTTTTTCCATGAAACAATGTAAAGCAAGAGAAGCTATGATCATAAAGAAAATGTAATTGTATCATGTACTTAGGTTAATTTCACTGCCGCGGGATCTAAATGATTGTTGATAATGCTAAGGAGCTCCCAGATTAATCTGCAGTTTCATATACTTGAATGAGAAACAAGGCGAAGATCCTGCATGAGCCACATAATCCACCTAAAGCAAAACTGTTGAGCCTTTGCTTCCTTTAAAAGAATCCATCTCATAATTTTTAACCACCTTAACAAGTAAGTAACTAACTAGCTGAAATGCAACACGATCTTTTAATTATGCATTTGTCGCTACTGCAAATAGCATGTTTTGAGGGAAATCAAGAATGTGTCCAAATGGAGTCTGTCTCATGACTCCGAAAAATCACCTATTATGTTGAAATACAGCCTTGAGTAGCACTGAATTTATGGAGCATGTAAAATCATTATAAATGGAGACATAAATATTGCTAGGAACTAGAGATGGAGATTTCTACAAGCTAGACATATTAGTAAAACAAAAATGTAGCAGCACACTGGGTTACCCAGCACAATGTGCACCGTGGAGGGATGTAGTTCATTTTGATTATGTTGGATTGAATGCAGAATTTGTATCTAGAGAACCTTATCAAGGAAACTCCAGTGATTATCGTAGTGATAACCCCATGTCAATCAAATATTAGACTGACGTAATCATTCTCTTCTCTTATAACAACAACAACAACATACCCGGTCTAATCTCACAAGGTGGAGTCTGAGAAGGGTCGGATGTACCCAAACCTTACCCACGCCTTACGGAGGTAGAAAGGCCGTTTTCAAAAGAGCCAGATTCACGTAACGCAAGTAAAAAACATACAGAAGGAAAGAAGTAAAACATGTACCGGATGAAACATCACATAGCATATAGAAAAGGGAAACAGTAACAACAATAAAATCATGTGATAACTAAAACACAAGACACAAAGGGTAGCGACATAAATTGCAAGACAGGAAGCTACGTAAAAACTGCTAATACTGCAGGTACTAAAGGAGAAACGGTTACCGGCTCCATATTACCCAAGCCTAGTCTTGTAGGAAAGCGAGACTCTTGCCTATTCTCTTCTGTTATTACTTGTGACCAAATCATCTCAATGATTACATTTTATTACATCAACAATACTCCAGAATTTAGAGAATTCGTTAGTATTATGTTATTCTCTTGTGAAGATGCCGAACTATTAAAAGTTCAAATATTCTGTTTGTTTTAGAAAGAGTAATTCTTGAATATACTAGCCTAAAAAGTAGTTCCTCCTTAACCAAATCGAAAGACACATATCTTCTTCCAAATAAAAGAATTTATGAGAGCTGGAGTATTTTGTAATCCGAATTCCGAACGACATCTAATACGTTTAAAGAGTATTGTCAGATGAATTAATATAATATATCACTCAAAACAGTTAGAATATGGGTACTTCATTATCAGCATTACTGCATCAGGTTCTTCTTGTTTGGTCATCGTCTTTGTCCCTTCCTATGTGGATAAAAAAAGCTCAATTTGGACCAATCCACTTTTGCCCATAGGCCCATTACTATGAGGCATATATATTAAAAAATTTTAGGTTTGTTTCACTATCACAAGCAGAGTTTTTCAGCAGCCAAAGTGAGAAAACAAAGCTGATTTTCGCACCTAAAATTTCAGCCACAGAAGTCAACTTCAAATTGCGATTCCCGCTTTGTTTCTTGTCCGATTGAACTGATTTTTGGACTGCTTGTTCCTCTCATCTAAATATTTGATTAGAAACTGGCGGAGGTGGATTTGGTGGCCTGTAGCTCCTGTTCTTCATTCACGAACAGTAGCTGCATTTTTTGTGCTTTCGCTTCTTTTTATTCTCTAGTTTGGTGCTATCTTTGTTGTGTTGTTGCTCGTTGTTTGTCACTTGTTTGGTAGCCATTTTGGAGAATAACATTGTAACTCTTTGGCGATTATAGTGGAGATTTTGGTCCCATGGGTTTTTACTCTTCACACTGAAGGGTTTTCCACGTAAATTTGGTGTCTCTTGTTCTTGGTTTTATTCTTATCTTCTCGTATTTATGTGGTGATTTATTTGTTGTCATATTACTTTGTTTTGCTTGATTTTCTTGTCTCCTTTTGGTTCAAATTGAGAGGAAAAGTTTAGACTTGGTATTCTTCCGTTGTTACCCTGTCAGGCATTTTGATTGTGCCATTGTGTAACACCCCAACTTAGGAAGGAGTCCCACATCAGCAAAACACAGGAGGGATGCTGGGTATATAAGTGAGAAAGTCTTACTCTCTAGTGACATGTTTTAAGAGCTGACGCGTTTTAAAGTCGTGCGGGCCTGGGCCCAGAGAGGACAATATCACTAGTGGGTTGGGGAGTTACGGGGTCTCTCGGGCCTTCGTGGGTCGGGATGCCCATTGCGGCCAGGACCTCGGTTCGGGACGTGACAGAATGGTATCAGAGCCACTCCTGTGTCGTCACTGTCGATGTGGGCCAGAGTTCAAACTGAGTGTAGGCAAATCCCGGTAAGACTGAGGAAAACCTCAGTCCTGAATCTAGTCCATAAGGAGGTGTATGTAACACCCCAACTTAGGAAGGAGTCCCACATCGATAAAATACAGGAGGGATGCTGGATATATAAGTGAGAAAGCCTTACTCCCTAGTGACGCATTTTAAAGCCGTGCGGGCCTGGGCCTAGAGCGGACAATATCACTAGTGGGTTGGGGTACTCCCTAGTAATGCATTTTAAAGTTGTGCGGGCCTGGTCCTAGAGCGGATAATATCAATAGTGGGTTGGGGAGTTATGGGATCTCTCAGGCCTTCGTGGGTCGAGATGCCCGTCGCCGCCAGTGCCTCAGCTCAGGTCGTGATAGAATAATGTAACATCCCATACTTTCGGGCTAGAATTTAGACCATTTTTCCTACGCTAAGAGACCTAAACTAAGTGATTCCTTGTTAATACATGTGTGGAGATCAATCTTATAGTGTGTGAATACCTTTAAATATGAATTGAGGTCACAAGAGCGGACAATATCACTAGTGGGTTGGGGAGTTACGGGGCCTCTCGGACCTTCGTGGGTCGAGACGCCCGTCGAGCCAGGGCCTCGGCTTGTGATAAAATAATGTAACACCCCATACTTTCGAGCTAGAATTTAAACCATCGTTCCTACGTGTATAGACCCAAACTAAGTGATTCCTTGTTAATACATGTGTGGAGATAAATCCTATAGTGTGTGAATACCTTTGAATATGAATTGAGGTCACAAGAATCCCCTAACTCTAAGACGAGTTGAAATAATTCCATCGATTAAGTTTTAGTGGACACTCCAACTTGGGTCAACTTATTAGAAGGCCTATTATATATAGAATGAAAGGTCTTCGAAGCATCTTTCCAGCGGTACCAATCTCGCCTAAATCCGATACCTGAGCTAAGAGTTATGACTTTTCAAAGTGGAGTATTTTTCATCCGAACTGGTCTAATATGCCTTTGATATGCTCCAGCATCTTGGGCGCATTTCAGGGGCATAACACACTGGTTTAGTATGCCTTTCATATGCTCCAGCATCTTGGGCACATCTTGGGCGCATTTCAGGGGCATAACATACTGGCTTGAGATGCCTTTCATCTACTCCAGCATCTTGGGCGCATTTCAGGCCATAGTTTTAGTATCAACTTCAATTAATCATAACTTTCTGGATATAACGAACTGAGAGGCCTGCTATATATTAAATGAAAGGTCTTTTGAGTCTTCTTTCCAACCCAACTAATATCGTCCAAAACCAATAGCAAAGTAAAAGTTTATGCCCATTTTACTTCAGCATATCAGCCTATCAACTGGCAGAAATTTCTGCAAACTTTTTTGTTTCTTGAGGGGTATTTTGATCTTTTCTCTCACCCAAATACACGGGATTTAGCCATTCAAAGGCCAAAATCCCTCATTCTCTATCAAAATATCTCAAGAACAAGACCTTAACTTCCCTCCCCAAGATCAAGATCCATCTCTGAAGTTCAAGATTTCCAAGAATCAAATCAAGATTCGGATCATGTTCTTTGAACTAAGTAATCTAAGGTACGTGGGGTTTTCCTAAATTACATGGGCATGGTGAAAATATTTTTAATGATGCTTTGAATGTTGAAAAATCATGGATCTGTAATGGGTTTTGGAATTATATTTACAATCTTGCATTATGAATTCTTTAATGATATTATTGTTTTGGTCTTGAGTCCTTTCCCCCAAATTGATTTGTAATCTTATATATGTATGTATGAAATCGAGTTTGGATGTTGAATTGAGAGCATCAATTATTGAAAATCCCTCTCTCGTTTAAAGATTTCCTGTTTTCGTAAGTCATTATTTTATTTGAATGTATTTATGTGAAGTATGTTACAAATGTCTTATGATTGTTAAGACTTGTTTATTATTTTGAATTGAAGAGAGGGGGTTTTACATATAGATAAATGTTGAAGATTTATAATGAAAGAATTGCATGGTTTGTCAAAAATACATGACCACCACATGTTTGTTGAAATATTGAAAAGAGAGATTCTTTGCATTGTTCGACATATGGTTGAAATATAGATTCTCTTAAACTGTTTGAATGATATGGTGGTCCAAACTTGATGTTTTGAATGAAAAGACTGTAACATGATATTTTATGTCTAAGAGATATGACTTGCAAGTCTTGGTATGACGATACCAAATCAGATAATGCCATAGTAATACAAAACAGAACAAAATGGGGATTTTTTTTTAGATTTTTAGATTTTGAACTTAGAATGATACAAGTTTAGAAAAGGCTAAAAATAGGCATAAAGAGATGTTAGGTGGTTACCCGAAGAAAGCACGAGTTTAGAAAACTCATTGCTCGAAATCGTGTTTTGCCGATACGGGATTATTATGTCCCCTAAAGGGATTATACGCCAGCCTAGTGCCTTGTGGCGTATCAGAATCAGAAACTCCAACTCTTGAGGCAAACTTGGGTTGGGGGCTTGGTCACCGTATTAAGGGCAGACTTCATATAGCCCGTGGAGTTGTAGAATTGTAGGGTGTACCACCTAACTCAGAAGTAATACAAAGATTAGAACTGCATTGTCAAAAATCATTTTAAGATCACTGAAATTGCCTATGTGTTTTTAACTATTTCATGCATTATTTTGGATTTCTCTGCGTACCAGTACATCTGTATTAACCCCCTATATTTCAGGATTCTAAGACACAGTCCTGGGGTCCCGTTAAGCAGTAGATTGACTTGTTAGAAGTTTACAACCGGTGAGCCTCCCTTACTTCGGAAGGCCTGCATTAGAACTTGTTATTGTTATTTTATTTTGATTCATGGTCCGATTGGGGGCCTTGTCCCAGTCTTCAGACAGAGGTTATTTTCAATCAGTAGAGATTTCACAGATAAGTATTATATGTTGTTGATCGTTTTGAACTCATTTCAGTACTGTGTAGTTGAATTAAAAGCTGACCATGATTCCGTTGTTATGTATTCCGTATTTTCTCTTTGTATATGAATGGTGTATGTGATTGCAAGTTAGAAGGGCTCTCGGGCCTTTATGGTTTGGGATGCCAGTCACGGCTAGGGACAGAGTTCAGATCGTGACACCTTGCCTTTCCCAACAAAGTGGTATCATATCGAAGGTTGTTATTAATTGTTGATTTGAACGATGAAGGCAAATATGATCAAGATAGTATGTTTGAATGGTAGTAATTATCATACTTGAAAAGACAAGATAAAAGATCTTCTCTTTGTCAAGAAAATGCATTTACCTGTGTTTACGTCTTCTAAACTCAATCCATGACAGATGAGGATTGAGAATTTGACCACTTATAGGTTTGTGGCTATATCAGACAATGGGTTAAAGATAATGTTAGAAATCATATTGTGAATAAGACACATGCCAGAAGTTTGTGGGACAAGCTCGAGACACTTTATGCTTCAAAAACTAGCAATAATAAATTATTCCTGCTGAAGCAATTGATGAAAATCAGGTATAAAGAGGGCAGTCCTATTTCTGATCATATAAATGATTTTCAGGGTGTACTTGACCAGTTGTCTGGAATGGGTGTAAAGTTCGATGAAGAAATTCAAGGACTTTGCTTCTTAATACTCTGCCAGAATCTTGAGAGACTCTCCGAGTTTCTTTGACTAATTTTGCTCCCGGTGGTGTTGTAACTATGGTATATGTTAAGAGTGGTGTCTTGAATGAAGAGATGAAAAGAAGATCTCAGGCCTCATTTTCTTCATCTTTACACTCTGATATTTTGGTTACTGAAGAAGGAAAAGAAACAAGTCCAGAGGTCTGAATGATAGAGATAAAAGTAAAAGCAAGTAGAGGTCCAAATTGAAGAATGTCACATGTGACTATTGCAACAAAAAGGGGCATATCATGAAATATTTCTACAAGCATAAGAGAGATATGAGACGATAAAAAAAAGACGATAATAAGAATCGTGTTGCTGTTGTTGCTAATGATGATCTTCTTGTTGCTTGCGATGAGAATGCTATTAATTTTGTTCGTAATGAGTCTAGCTGGTTTATGGATTCTGGTGCTACTTCTCGTGTTACGTCAAAAATGGAATTATTTTTTTATTATACTCTAGGTAATTTTGGGATGTTGAAAATGGGCAATAATGATGTAGTTAAATACTTGGCATTGACACTATTTGTTTGGAAAGTAATAATGATTCCAAACTAGTTCTTAATAGTGTCAAGCATGCTCCAGATGTTCGCCCGAATCCAATTTCTGTAGGAAACCTTGATGATGAGGGTTATGTTAACACCCTTGGTGCTGTACAGTGGAAGCTTACTAGAGGTTCGATGATTGTGGCTTGAGGTGACAAGTTGTCTAACTTGTACGTATTTCAGGGCTCTACTTCTAGAGGCTTGATAAACTTGCTGGAGAATGATACTTCATCAGAGTTATGACATAAAAGGTTGAGTCATATGAGTGTGAAGGAGATTGATAGTTTGGCCAAGAAAAATTTAATTTCTAGAGTAAAATAAGCAAAGTTGTAGAAGTGTGTTCATTGCTTACCGATAAACACAAAAGAGTTTCTTTTCAGAGTCATCTGCCTTCAAGAAAGCTTGATTTGCTGAAGTTGGTGCATTCTGATTTGTGTGGTCCTTTTAAAGTAAGGTCTCATGGTGCTACACTTTATTTTATGACTTTTATTGATAATCATTCTCGCAAACTCTAGGTATTTACTTTGAAGTCCAAGAACCAAGTACTTGATGTGTTCAAGGATTTTCAGGCCTTGGTTGAGAGACAGACAGAGAAGAAATTGAAATGCATCCGCTCAGATAATGGTGGTGAGTATATTGATTCTTTTAATAGATATTTCAGAGAGCAGGGTATTCGGCATCAGAAAACTCCTCCATAAACTCCTCAGTTAAATGGTTTAGCAGAGAGGATGAACAGAACTCTAGTTGAGAGAGATAGATGTATGCTTTCAGATGCTAAGCTGCCAGACTCCTTTTGGGCAGAAGCACTTAATACTGTTGCTTATGTTATCAATTTATCCCCTACTGTTGCTTTGGATGGCGATGTCCCTGATAGAGTTTGGTCTAGTAAGAATACTTCTTATGATCATCTTAGAGTCTTTGGGTGTAAAACTTTTGTGCATGTTCCTAAAGATAAAAGGTCAAAGTTGGATGTTAAGACTAGACAGTGCATTTTCATTCGTTATGGTCAAGATAAATTTGGCTATCGTTTCTATGATCTAGTTGAGAAGAAACTTGTTAGAAACCGTGATGTTGCGTTCTTTTAAGACCAAACAATTGAAGATTCTGACAAAGCTGAGATGGTTGAGTCTCAGAGTAGTGAGAGTCTAGTTGATGTTGATCCAATTCCTTTGACTACTACTCCTGAAGAAAATCTTTATGATAATGAAAATCAAGTTGATAATGAAGATGATGATCATGTCCAGAATAACTAACATGATGTTGTTGATGCTCCAGTGCAAGTTGATATGGCTGATCAGAAACCAGTTGTTGATGCTCCAGAGAGCTCTCTCAGACGATCTACTAGAGAGAAAATGCCTTCATCTCGTTATTCTTCCAGTAAGTATGTACTCTTGACTGACAGGGGAGAACCTAAGAGTCTTGATGAGGCCATGGAAAGTGAAGAAAAAAAGTGATTTGATGTTATGGAAGATGAGATTAAATCTTTGCATGATAATCATACCTTTGATTTGGTTAAGCCGCCTAAAGACAGAAAAGCTTTGAGAAAAGCTTTGAAAAATAGGTGGATTTTTCGGGTTAAGCATAAAGATGGTAACCTAATTCCACGGTACAAGGCTAGATTGGCTGCGAAGGGATTTAACCAGAAAAAAAAAGTTGATTTTGATGAGATATTCTCTCCAGTTGTGAAGATATCATCCATTCGTGTGGTTCTAGGCTTAGCTGCAAGTCTAGATTTAGAGATTAAGCAAATGAATGTTAAAACTGTTTTTCTCTATGGTGACTTAGATGAAGAAATTTATATGGAACAACCTGAAGATTTTGAAGTCAAGGGAAAGGAGAATTATGTTTGCAAATTGAAGAAGAGCTTGTATGGTTTGAAACAAGCTCCTATGCAGTGGTACAGGAAGTTTGGTTCCTTTATGAGTCAGTAGGGCTTCAAGAAGACTACTTCAGACCATTGTGTTTTGGTGAAAAAATTTTCTGATTATGACTTTATTATTGTGTTGATTTATATTGATGACATACTTGTTGTTAGTCATAATGCTTGCAGGATTCAAAAATTAAAGCAAGAGTTAAGTAAGTCTTTTTCTATGAAAGACTTAAGACCAGCAAAGCAGATTCTTGGCATGCAGATTATCGGTGACAGAAAGGCCAAGAAGTTTTGGTTGTCATAAGGAAATTACATTCAGAAAGTACTTTGAAGGTTCAACATGGATAAGGCTAAGGTTGTCAGTACACCTTTAGCTATACACTTTAAATTGAGCACAAAAGCAGTGTCCTTCCAGTGATGATGAGGAGGAAGATATGAAGAAAGTTCCTTAAGCTTCAACCATTGGTAGTTTGATGTATGCAATGGTTTGGACAAGACCGTATATTGCTCATACTGTTGGTATTGTTAGCCGTTTTCTTTCTAATCCAGGAAGAGAACATTGGAATGCTGTGAAGTGGATTATGAGATATCTTTATGGCAGTTTTAGTCTGAGTTTGTGTTTTGGTACAGGGAAGCCTATTCTTTGTGATGGCGGGTGATGTTGATACTCGCAAATCTACTTAAGGGTATTTAGTTACTTTTGTAGGGGGAGATGTGTCTTGGCAATCTAGGTTACAGAAGCTGAGCTCATTGCTGTTGTTGAAGCTTGTAAAGAATTGCTTTGGATGAAGAGATTCTTGGGGAAACTTGATTGTGATTAAGAGAGGTATGCGCTTCATTGCGACAGTCAAAGTGCCATACATCTTGGTAAGAATTCTACATTTCATGGTTGGTCTAAACATATTGATGTGAGATACCATTGGATTCGGGATGTGTTGGATTTTAAGTTACTTGAACTTGAGAAAATTCATACGGATGATAATGGTTCCGACATAATGACTAAAGTTTTGACAAGAGGAAAGTTTGAAGATTATTGCATGATCGCCAGGATGGTGGTCTTCTCCACATAATTGGGAGGGGGATAATTGTTGGGTCATGGGTCTTTATTCCTTCATATGTAGATAAATAAAGCTTAATTTGGAGCAACCCACTTTTTCCCATAGGTCCATTAGTATGGGACATATATATAGATCTTTTAAGGTCTTGTTTCACTATCACAAAAAGAGTTTTTCAGCAACCAAAGTAAGAAAACAAAGCTGATTTTCGCACCTAAAATTTCAGCCACAGCAGTCAACTTCAAATTGCGATTCCTGCTTCGTTTCTTATCCGATTGAGCTGATTTTTAGACAACTTGTTCCTCTCATCTCAATATTTGATTAGAAACTAACGAGGGTGTATTTGATGGCATGTAGCTCCTACTCTTCATTCCTGAACAGTAGCTGCATTTTTTGTGCTTTCGCTTCCTTTTATTCTCTAGTTTGGTGCTATCTTTGTTGTGTTCTTGCGAGTTGTTTGGCACTTGTTTGGTGGCCATTTTGGAGAACAATATTGTAACTCTTTGGCGATTATAGTGGAGATTTTGGTCCCATGGATTTTTACTCTTCACACTGAAGGGTTTTCCACGTAAATTTGGTGTCTCTTGTTCTTGGTTTTATTCTTGTCTTATCGTATGTGTGGTGATTTATTTGCTGTCATACTACTTTGTTTTGCTTGTCTCCTCTTGGTTCGAATTGAGAGAAAAAGTTTAGACTTGAGTATTCTTCCGCTGCTACCCTGTCGGACATTTTGATTGTGCCCTTGCCTTTTCCAACACTTCTTTCGTTCCGAATGATGAAGTATGCTTCAGAAGGGACCTCTTTTACCATGTTGTCACAAAGTTCAGTGAGAAAATTAAGTATACCTAGACTCTCGAGGCTGAAAACAACTCAATAACATTTTCTATCCTTTACAAATCAAAAACTTCCAGCTGTTCAGAGAGGAAAGTACAAGTTCAACTATCATGCACCATTAGACATCAAGTTAGCTGTTTTAGCAAGCATCTTCAACAACTCCAAAGTACTACAAATAAAAGGAATTGAAGAGGAAAAAGAACCAAAAGAGATAAAGAAAACGATATTCCAATTTCATTTCCCCAAAATGCCATTATATCTTTTCTTCAACTGTTGTAATAAGAAAGGTAAAGTCCTCTAAGTATAATCAGATTCATGATTTGAAGTTTATTGATTTATACAACAATCTCAAAGTTTATAAATTCAATCTTGATTACCAAATCCACAAGCAAGTCTGGTAACCAAGTAAGTTACAAGAATCAGTTTTAGTCCGGTGGCTACCAGCATAGCCACGTAGAGTAAAGTGTGGCCAGTTGAACATCATTCATCAAAAAATTATATTACATACATAAAAAATTAATTATATGAAGTATATAGGTTAAAATATTTTTACATGTATATATTAAATCTTGAATATGCTTAATGAAATTTCTGATTTACAACCAACAAATGTTATCTTATGACCATGCTTCTAGTTACGTACTGTAATAGTTTTCTAATGAGTATATTTTCACTTTCAAGTACAACATTTATTTAGTAAAGAAGCGAAGGTAAAGTAAAAGTTGCCCAGCTCATCTTATGGCCAGACAGTAAATCAATCATTGCAAGCTAATGTTAGATTTATTGTCTTCTCTTTCACTTTAGAAGAAAGACAGGGAAGATAGAGAGAGAATGAGAGAGAAAAAACATACCTATGCTGATTATAGTCAACCCCAACCCCAATTTCGACCAAAAAGTATTTTTTAAAACAAGAATATGTAATTTGGCTACGAATTTAAGGTAGAGAAAAGAGTAGATTCTGAGTTGTGGGGAATGGGAATTAGTGTGGACAATTGTTGATTGTGAGATTATATTTTTGAAGAGAAGGAGAAGAAATTGGGATAATCTAAATCATCTATGTTTAATCATTAGTTTGGGCTTATCGAGAAATATGGATTTGTATGTTTATAAGTTCATACTAGTCGTCCTAGTGCTATTTGTTATATCTTGTATTTCATTTATCACATTTAGTTATTGTTCCGAATGTGCTATAATTTTTTGTATTTTGTGATGACTTATTCACCCTGTTATTTTTTTTTTTAATCTGCTTTGGATTGTTTTGTCTTGAGCTAAAGATATATCGAAAACAAATATCCTACTTACAAGATAGGAGTAAAGTTTGCATGTGCTCCATTCTACTCAAACGGTCAGACCTCACTTTGTGGTATTACCTAGAGATCTGCAATGCTTGTGATTTCAAATATTGAGCATATTTTTTTCTAAATTATGTTGTTCAGAAGAGGGTATAATGAAAAGGAAAGTCTTAATTGATTCTAGAAACCTGCATATTATTTCAATTTTGCAAAGAAACAAGGCGAGAAGCATTTCTAAATAAGGATTAGGAGGGATTAAATTTTAAATCCACTTATGTGAGAGGCTAGCGTTGGATGGTTTTAGACGGGGAAGGGGTAGACCGAAGAAGTACTGGGGTGAGGTGATTAGGCGGGACATGGAACAGTTACAGCTCACCGAGGACATGACCCTAGATAGGAAGGTCTGGAAAATGCGAATTACGGCAGAGGATTAGGGCCAGTTCGGGTCGCTAGTGTAGGGAATTAATTGGTGGGGGTGTATTCCTGTTATGATTCCGTATTCAGTGTTTCGTGTTCCGTGTTCCATGTTTATTACGAATCTGTGTGCTTTCCTCTGCTTTATATTCCTGCATTCCTGCTTTACTCTGTTTTATATTCCTTATGGGTGCCGTATCTATGTTATGTCATCTGCTTCTGTGCTGTACTATGTGTTTGTGTGATATCTCGTTGTTAGCCCATATGTTATTGGGCCTTTAGTTTATGGACCTTTAGGTTATTGGCTATGTATATATATAGCCTACTTTTGTTTTAGTTAGTTTTTATGCTTTTCAGATTATATTGTAAACCTTAGCCTTTCTTTCTTTCAATAAAGTTCTATTAACATGGTATCAAAGCTAGTTTGATCCATGTCCTTTGATTTGTTGGTTGAAGATTTTGTAGCAGGCACCTACTGCGCGGATCGAACTCCGCGGTGAGTTCGCTGGGGGGTACGGGGGGCAGCGCGGGGTTCGGGGCGGAGCCCCGAATTTTTGAGGTGCTGCTGTATTCGTTTGCTGTCTGGTATTGTTCGTCTTTCGTTCTTTTGCTTGCTGCCATTGTTGTTCGTTCGGAATTGTTCAACCTAGGGTTTTGCATCTTTTTGTTTTTTTGAATTGTTTGTGTGTTGCTGTGTTTACAATGACTGGAAAGGATGATTCTCTCCAGTCTATTAGTACTCAATTAGATGGTAAGAACTATGTCTATTGGAGTTATGTCATGAAGAATTTTCTTCGTGGGAAGAATATGTGGGGTTATATCACTGGAGTAAAACTAAGACCTATCGATGATAAAACTGAAAATTTTGATTTGTTGGTGGACTTATGGGAAACTAATAACTCCAAGATTATCACTTGGATCAACAATTCTGTAACTCAGTCAATTGGTATGCAATTGGCTAAGTATGACACAGCAAAGGAGGTCTGGGATCATTTGGAAAGACTGTACACTCAGTCTAATTTTGCTAAGCAGTACCAGTTGGAGTATGATATCCGTGCTCTTCAACAGCATGATCTCAGTATTCAAGATTTTTATGCTGCCATGTCGGATTTGTGGGATCAATTGGCACTTACTGAATCTGCAGAGTTAAAAGGTTTTGGGCCGTACATTGCTAGACGAGAAGAGCAACGCTTGGTTCAGTTTTTGATGGCACTACGTTCTGACTTTGAGGGCCTACGTGGAACAATCCTTCATCGATCTCCCCTCCCTACTGTTGATTCTGTGGTTCATGAACTGATTGCAGAGGAGACTCGTATCAAGTCTCAAGTGGATAAAGGGTCTAAAGTAACTACTACTCCTGTCGTGTTTGCTGCTTCAACTGATCAGTCTAGGCCACCACGTACTCAGACTCGACAATCTCCTAACGTTGCATTTGATGAGTGTGCATTCTGCAAACAGAAAAATCATTGGAAGGCTCAGTGTCCGTTGTTACTTAACAAGGTCAAACAGCCTCAATCTGGGCAGCAACAGAAATATGGGCAGCAAAAGTCTCCGTCACGCTCCTCTGGTGCTCCTCCATGGTCATCTCGTCCTCCACAGTTCGCTGCTGCTGCACCATCTGTAGATGTTGAGTCTGTTAGCACTATGCCACCTTCTGCGTTGGATCCCCAGGTTTTCGAACAGTTCAGACAGTTCTTCGTTTCTAATCCTACGGCCATGTCAGCATCTATGTCTCATTCGGGTTCAGTTTCTTCTAGTACCTCAGGTATTCCTTCCTCCTTGTGGATATTGGATTCTGGTGCGTCTCATCACATGTCCCCTCATTTGTCATCGTTTGGTTCTTTGTCACCCATTTCACCAATCTCTGTTATGTCCGCGAGTGCTGTACCTATGTCAGTCGAGGGTGTTGGTTCTGTTACTACCCCTCACATTATCCTCTCTGATGTTTATTACATTCCCAAACTTGCTTTAAATCTTGTTTCGGTCAGTCAGTTGTGTAAGGCTGGTAATTGGGTGTTTTTTTCTGATTCTGTTTGTGTTATACAGGACCAACACACTCAGAGGGTGATTGGGACCGGCCATAGGTTGGGGGAACTCTATGTCTTGGAGAATCTCAAAGTGTCTGCAGTTGCTGCCTCTAGCATAGATTTATCTTCTTTTCGTTTGAGTCCTTTGTCTTCTCAGTTTTATCTTTGGCATTCCAGATTAGGACATGTGTCAGTTTCACGTTTACGTTTTTTGGTCTCTAGTGGTGCTTTGGGTCATGTGAACACTAGTGATATTTCAGATTGTAGTGGTTGTAAACTGGCAAAATTTTCTGCCTTACCGTTTAATAAAAGTGTGTCTTATTCTGTTGCTCCTTTTGATATTATTCATTCTGATGTATGGGGACCAGCGCCAGTATCCACTAAGGGTGGATCGACCTATTATGTTTCGTTTATAGATGACTATACTCGTTATACCTGGGTGTATCTTATGAAACGCAGATCTGATTTCTTTGGCATTTACAACAACTTTAGAGCCCTTGTTAAAACACAACATTCGGCTGTGATAAAGTGTTTCAGGTGTGACTTAGGGGGTGAATATACCTCTAATGACTTCACTCAGTTACTTGCCTCTGATGGTACCATACACCAGTCATCGTGTACCGACACTCCTGAGCAGAACGGTCTGGCAGAAAGAAAACATCGTCATATTGTTGAGACAGCACGCTCTTTACTTTTGTCTGCAGAGGTTCCTAGTATTTTTTGGGGAGAAGCAGTCCTAACTGCTGTATATGTGATTAATCGTATTCCTACTGCATTGACTTCAGGGATGTCTCCGTTTGAGAAACTATATGGTCACCCGCCGAATTATTCTGCATTACGAGTTTTTGGATGTACTTGCTTTGTTCTTCGTCCTCATGTTGAACGAAATAAGTTAGGGTCAAAATCAGCTATATGTGTGTTTTTGGGGTATGGTATTGGACAAAAAGGATATAGTTGCTATGATCCTGTAAGTCAGAAATTATATGTTTCACGACATGTCACTTTTTTGGAACATATTCCTTTTTATTCCATTCCAGCTAAAACCCATGATGTGACAAAGTCAGATATTCGGCTTATTGATCCCTTTGGGATTGACATAGAGGTTCCAGTTCCGGATCCATCCATGCCTTCTGGTGTGCCACCTGATAGTGCTTCAGCCTCGCCTGTGCCTGAGTCTGCTCCTTCGACTGTTGAGACTGGAGACCCACCACCTCTGAGGAGGTCTACTCGACCTTGTAAGTCCACCAAACTGCCAGATTTTTCCTATTCTACATATTCAGCCTTATTTGCTTCCTTTATTGCAAACATACATCATTTGTCTGAACCTGAGTCGTATAGAGAGGCTGTGTCTGATCCTCTTTGGCAGAATGCTATGGCTGAGGAACTTGCTGCTCTTCATCATACACATACATGGGATTTGGTTACTCTCCCACCTGGTAAGCATGCGATTGGTTGTCGATGGGTGTATAAGATAAAAACAAAATCTGATGGGTCTGTTGAGCGATACAAGGCAAGACTTGTGGCAAAAGGGTACTCACAACAATATGGTATGGATTATGAGGAGACTTTTTCCCCCGTAGCAAAGATGACGACTGTTCGCACTATGATTGCTGTTGCATCCGTTCGACAGTGGAAGATATTTCAGATGGATGTCAAGAATGCTTTTCTGAATGGTGATCTCCACGAGGAAGTTTATATGACTCCTCCCCCAGGTATTGACCACCAGCCAGGTGAAGTTTGTCGGCTTCGAAAAGCTTTATACGGTCTCAAACAAGCCCCTCGTGCTTGGTTTGAGAAATTCTCCACTGTTATTACTTCCCTTGGATTTGTCCCGAGTAACCATGATTCAGCATTGTTTGTTAGATGTACAAGTGCAGGGCGAATTCTATTGTCCTTATATGTAGATGATATGATTATTACTAGTGATGATCATAGTGGTATTGAGTTATTGAAGCATGATTTGGCTCATCGATTTGCAATGAAGGACTTGGGCTTGCTGCGTTATTTTCTGGGTATTAAGGTGGCTCAGTCTAAGAAAGGGTATCTTCTTTCTCAGACTAAGTATATATCTGACTTGTTTACACGGGCGCGTCTTTCTGACAACAGGACTGTAGATACTCCCCTTGAAACCAATGCACGTTACTCTCCTAGTGATGGTGTTCCATTATCAGATCCGAGTCTTTATCGGACTATTGTGGGTAGTTTGGTTTATCTTACGGTTACTCGTCCAGATATAGCACATGCAGTTCATGTTGTTAGCCAGTTTGTTACTGCTCCTACTTCTGTTCACTGGGGAGCTGTACTTCGTATTCTAAGGTATCTTCGTGGCACTCAGTTTCAGAATCTCTTGTTTCCCTCGACGTCATCTCTCGAGTTGCGAGCCTATAGTGATGCTGATTGGGATGGAGATCGCAATGATCGTAAATCCACCACTGGTTTTTGTGTGTTTCTTGGAGACTCTTTAATCTCGTGGAAGAGCAAGAAACAAGATGTTGTCTCTAGATCTTCCACGGAGGCTGAGTATCGTGCTATGGCTGTGACTACATGTGAGATTATTTGGTTACGTTGGCTTCTTGCAGATATGGGGGTTCACATTTCTATGCCTACTCCCCTGCATTGTGATAACAAAAGTGCGGTACAAATTGCAAAGAATTCTGTCTTCCATGAGCGTACGAAGCACATTGAGATTGATTGTCACTTCACCCGTCATCATTTACAGCTCGGGACCATATCGCTTCCTTTTGTTCCATCGTCTTTGCAGATTGCTGACCTTTTTACGAAGGCTCAGTCGGCGTCTCGATTTCGTTTTTTGTGTGACAAACTCTCAATGCTTATTGCTGTTGCATTGTGAGTTTGAGGGGGGATGTTAGCCCATATGTTATTGGGCCTTTAGTTTATGGACCTTTAGGTTATTGGCTATGTATATATATAGCCTACTTTTGTTTTAGTTAGTTTTTATGCTTTTCAGATTATATTGTAAACCTTAGCCTTTCTTTCTTTCAATAAAGTTCTATTAACACTCGTGACTTGAGCCGGGGGTCTTTCGGAAACAGCCTTTCTACTTCATCAGAGGTAGAGGTATGGACTGCGTACATCTTACCCCCCAGACCCCACTAAGTGGGAATACACTGGGTTTGTTGTTGTTGTAGTTGGAAGAAAATTGTTAAACTTTCTTGATCTTGCTCTCCTTTCTCCTCTTTCAAGAAAAAAAAAAGCACAAAGAAAATGTATCTTCTAGGCTTTTGTTTAATGTCAAGGAAAGTGAGTAAAATGGGAAAGAAAAAGTAAAAGAGGACATAAGTTTACAACTTCTAATCTTGAATTTGAAATAGTCAAAGTTATCGTTGAAACTGGAGCATATTTGGACGGATCGAAGTAGCTTTTAGCCAATTCTGCTTAATCAAAATATGAAAATATACCTGAATTAACCCAAGACTCATCAGTTTTCATATTTATATATCTTCTTCTAAACCCAAGACTCATGTTTTAGGAGTTGCGTTAATTCATCGAAACTTAAAGACTGATAAAAGAAGGGGCAAGTTATTAACCGGCGGAGAGAGTCCATTTTTCACACGAATTTTGAATAAATTAATAAATGTTTATGCAGAAAAAGGGCTACTGCCATTTGGTATATTCACATACATATTGGTAATGTCGTCCTCGTCATTCTTTATACAACAAAAATAACAGCATTCTGAAGCTGAGTTTGCTACAGATTTTAAATTAGCAAGGTGTAGATCTGCAAACATATTTGTGTTGCTGATTTTGACATTGTATATGACACGACCTTGCTTTGTCTCTCAGCTCTTGGAATGCCCTCATTGTCTCCACATCGAAACCACCCGCAAACTTGACATAACCAAAAAAATAAGAACAGAAAGGCGCAAATTAATTACTAGAACAAGAAAGTATGCATGTGAAAGAACTAAATGTTGTTTTGTTTTTAAAATTACCTGATGTACTCGAAAGGCGAACCTAACGCCTTGAATTATAAGCTCTTCTTCTTCGGGACCACCATCAACCATTTCTAACTCTGCTGATACCCTCTTCATGTACTTCATGGCTAATTTTACTGATGCCAGCTTGATCTGCAATAATGCAAAGAAAACAACACAACTACCTCACGTTATCATCGGGGTCCTTCTTTGTGTTATTTCTCAATCAAAGCAGCTGCATGGTACAAAATTTGAGACCACACCACACGGTTTGCAAGAAAGGGGGAGATTGGTAATGCAATGATTAGCCCCACATAACAGTGAAAATAAGAGGGACACCAGTAATTGTGCAGGCAAGCAGAATGTCTGTGAACTTTTGCCTGCTCTTAATTATGTTATCTTTGCAGGAAAAAGACCAGCAGACTAGATAGTTTCATACATGCCCATATCACTGTGCAGAAACCTCAATTGACTAGCTCAATAATTGACCTAAAAAAAATTCAGAAAGAAAATAATTTTTTTATTGGTCTCCGCCACGGGTCCCTAACTGAGCCTAGCGGGTTACCCGCTGTACGAAGGTGTAATGTGGTTCAATTATATTGTGGACAAATTTTATAAGCATTTTAAAATCTTGATAGATCTTGAAAACCATGAAAGCAAAAGTAAAGAATCAAGTTTTTGCCAATTAGGAAATTTCTTCCTGCTAGAGGGCTCTTTGTTCGCTGTTGACTGCTAAGACAAAACACAATAAAGAAGTTAATGTGCCATTAAAATATGCAGATCTATCTTAGTGTGACATTATAAAAATCATAGGGATCTATAAAAGGTCAACATATAAGAATCTGATTCCTTTTTTTCTACTTACTACCACCAAACACTGGCATAAAAAGGGATGCAGACAAGCAAATATGTTTTGGAGAACAGAGACTTGACATGTGCTCACGCAGGCATGGGCTTTTTATTAATAATGCAGAACTTCCCCATAAATTGTCATCTAGTAACAATCGAATAATATAATACAGATTTTATCCAGTGCTATTTCCTTTGTCTATCCATTATTCAACGAAAACCTCCACGGTACAGATTAGTAAGACCAAGAACCATTTATATTGCTTTTCCTCTAGTCATAACCTGATGATAAAGAATAGAGAGATCTGTTACAGTAACTGGTTTTCAGAACGAAGTATGAAATTATACCAAGAGAATCTAATAAAAATCACTCATTGTGTTTACCCAGCTTTGCGAAGCAGAGGCAAGTACGAAGAAACTTCAACCGAACTAGCTTCAGTGTTCTACGAACCATTACCTAGAGCGTTTTGGGAAGTGCCCTAGTATAGTCAGTGAAAAAAATGTACAGGCATCAAAAGGGGTGCTAACAGAAAAGATGGCATGAATTGAGGTCCCTGGTGAATACATCAAACAGCTAGTATAGTAGAGGTTGTAAAGGAGACGAGAGAATTATTAATTACCTGAGTAACAAAACCAGTATCCATCATCCACTCAATTGGAATTTGGAAGACTTTATATCTCTTTGTAGCTGATTCTCTCATTCTTGAAAGATTGTAAATTCCATGCTCTAATCTGTTTAAATTTACACAAGTGACGTTAGAATGGAGATCATCAATCATTACTGACTATCATATTTCCTTAACAAATGCAAGTTCTCATTGATTAATTTAGCACTTTGATAATAATAATAATTGAGTAAAATCGTACTTCTCAAATAAGGCCTGCATCTTCTTAAGAGCTGTGCCACAGGGTTGTCTGGGATTATCACGAAAGGATGATGCCTCGGATTCAAGTTTCTTAAAATCACAATATCCAAATGCAGCTTCTCTCAATGCATCAGCCTTTTGCTCAGGCCATTCAAAGTGTTTCAGAACAGCCCTTTCATCAACCTGAAAAACTTCAAGTCATCAGATTGATTGACCAAAGCATATACAACTTCTTATTTTAGTTAATCAAATGAACATTAAATCACAATTAAAGAAAACGTTTACCAGGTAAGAGAGCTCGTCATCGAGCCACTTTACAAAAGGCACAACATCCTCAATGTCTGTGAATGCAGCATGTTCTACTTCTTTGATCAAAAACCTAATAAAATCTCCTTGTGTCTCAACATCTGTTTTAATCTGCAATTAAGGAAGCAAAAGAGGAAAAATCAGAAAATGAATAAAACTAACATTCAATGAAACTTTACTGTTGATCACTCAAATGCTTATTATTTTTACAGATTTTACATCCTAATTTCGAAGTAGCCCTTTATTTTCAACCATCTTGAGGCAACCCCGTTAAAACACCATTCAATTTTCTTATTTAATCCATCGATTCCAAATCATAGTTACTACTTACACTTCCCAAAAGTCTAAGAAATAAATTTTGATTAAGATCTTCAATTATTTTACTCCTATGTGTTTTATATTAACACTTTATATGTAATTATCAAAATCCTAGATTTTGTTCATATACTAATATCAGATCTGACACAGAATTTGGACTAGAATCCATAAAGACTGTGATAGTGATTAAATCAATCTATTCAGCATGAAATTGACTAAATTGCCCAGAGGGAACTAATGGAATTACACCTTTCCTGATTCATGATTTCACTTTTACCTAATACCTATATTGATTCGAATCCAGATACTGTCTTATCTTGTGGAATACTTTAGCAAAATTCCAAGAAAAGTGCAATAAGGGTACCAAAAAATAGACAACGCAGACAAGTCATTTTCATAGACAGGCAATGCATAAGGTGAATGGGTAAAAACGTAATTTAACAAAATCATAATAATGGTAGAAATTCGAAAAACTTACTGCAAGTAAATGCGCCGAACGGTTCTCAATTTCTCCGATCATGTCCTTCGCCGTCGCTGGAGCATCGGCGACGGAACCAACTCCGGCACCGGAATCTCTCCGGCAGTCTCTCCGCATTAACGAGTGATAGAACTCAACTACTTCAGGTATCCGCCTAACTTTTGCTGGTAAAGGCTTTAAGCCTTTCGGAGGCGGTGGTGGTGGAGGTGGCGGTGGTCCTGCTTTTGACGAAACTTTAGGCGCCGGTGCTGATGGCGGTGGCGGCGGTGGAGGAGGAGGAGGTGGAACTGCTGCCGCTTTGAGCGCAGGTGCTGGTAGCGGAGGTGGTGGAGGTGGAGCGGGAATGTTGGAAATTTCAGCCAATGCACGTTCAGCTGAATCTGATAAAGAACTATACGAAGGAGAAGACGAAGAGGACGATAAAGACGACGATGATGAAGATGATGGCAATAGTGCAGAAGATGGCCGTGGTGGCGGTTTAGGAACACGAGGAACTCGTGATCTTAAACTCATAATCCCAACGGAAATCTCAGCTAACTCATCTGAATTTGACCGTGAATGTCTAGGCCTTTCACACATTTCCAATGCGCTTACAGTTTCCTCTTTCACTTCACATTCGGGTTTTGAAGTTACAGTAATGCTGGGTTGAGTCACGCATTTTCTCAAATACTTGGTGAGGTTAGACTTGTTATGAGCACCATTTGATGCTGATGATAACTCTTCATTAGCTTTCTTCAGCTCGGAAATTTCAGCTTCCATAGCTTTAATCCTCTCATCATACCTCCCATTTTGCTTCGATAACTCAATATGTAACATCTCCACTTCTTCTCTAAGTCTCTCATTCTCCATTTCCAAGCATTCAATCATCCGACCTTTTCGATCAATTTCCGCATCCTTTACACTAATCTCACTCTCCAACAATGGAAGTATAGCAACTGATTCTTTAAGAAGTTTCTTCTCAAGTAGCTCTGTTTTCAAACGCGACTCTCTTTCACGCAACTCTTCGACTATCCGCAACAGCTCCGCAACATCGGGCGGACGAGGCTGGACTTGAGCAGAGGAACGAGGAAAGTAAACACCGAAAGAGCGAGAAAACACAGCACCTTTTGGAGTTTGCTGTTTTGGGCAACTGGGTGAAGGAGTAGGAGGCTTAGGAGATGAATCTTGCTTCAATGGCTTTGGATTATTTGCAGGTGATTTCTGTAAACCCATAGCCACTTTTACTTTACCAGCCACCATTGTTGCATCTAGCAAGCACAAAAAACAACAACAAAGATTTGAAGTCTAATATTATCCCTAAGTATAGTTATCAAGAATGCTAATGTTATCCCTTCAAATCTGCAAAGAGAAAAGAATAGGCCAAAATGAGGTCCCTATCTATGTGCCTGGAAGAAAAGGGCAAGGGAGTAAAGGGGTAAAGAGGTAAAGGGGTAGGGGTATAGTGATAGTAAGAGAGAGTGAAGAGACACTGTAACTCTCTGTGTATAGAGGGTGGTAGTATTTGTTTGTTGAAACTTTGAAATGTGTAAATGATGCAGCAATATCGATGAACGGTCTTCTTTTCTTGGATCCATTTTGATTTTTTATTTATAAAGCAAGAAAATAAGACGAAAAATAAGACAAGCATTTTTTGCTAAAGTTGAAATATTTTGACTCGTCCACGCGCGAAATTGAATGAGTATTTCACCTTTACCCTTAACGTTGGAAAAGAGACATAATTGTTCCAACGGTCATTCGTTTTGATCAAAATGTACTAGATTTCATTTTAATTATACATCCAGTAAAATATTACAAATACGTAAACATTCTGACGACTTTATATTTTCAAAAGAGATTCAGCTATTAATTTAATTATTCTCTTTTAGAAAACATCGATAAAAAATAGATGTAATATTTAATCAGACATTCAAATTTAACTTAATTAATAAATAAATTTTAATTTTAAAAATATATATCTATACATCTTAACTAGGTTTCAACTGTCTATTAAATACCTCGACTTTTTTCCACAGATCTTATGAATATTCAAAACTGATGTGGCACATAAACTTCAAATGCATCAAAATCATTATTTTATAAGATAAAGTGTTCAAATAATACAATGAAATAACGTGTTTATAAAATAAAAATTCGTGTGAAGAAAAGAAAACATTATATTATTAGCTAATTAATTAAATATTTAAATTGATAAGCTGAACTTTGAAATGGAGTGTTCCAAAAATGGAAATTCATGTGAAGAAAAGAAAACACTATATTATTAGCTAATTAAATTGATAAATTAACATGCACGGAGTGAGAGTAGCATATGTTAATTTATGTATTCTCTTGATTGTTTTATTTTTGTAAGGAAAACAAAATTTTTGAGAGTGACTAGACTCAGAACATTAGTATAAATTACTCCTTAGTTAGAAATGGAAATATTGTTTCTAACGGTCAGCTCATCTTCATCATCAATACGTGAGAAATTCAAAATTTTCATCACGATATATTGGAGGGTTTTCGTGATATTTATTTAAGGAGGGGTAGTTGGTTTGAATTTTGAGGTAGGTCTCACACACTTTTCATTAAGATTTTCGACTGTTTGCTTGGGATGTACTTGTTGAGTTGTTGTATTTTTTGACTTAACTTTGAGTTGCATTGTAATCTTGATTATCTTCTTTGTTCCAAAATAATAAACACATCGATTGATTGTCCAAATTAGAGATACTCTAGTTCGTTCTTTTTTATACACCACACAAATATTTTTAATTTATTTTAGCTCATAATTTTTTTTAATTTTTTTTTTTTTTTTTTTTTCAAGTTTCGCCGCTAGACAAACATCATTACATATATAGAAATGCAATAAGTAGTAATTTTACAGTATGAGTTAGTCACATGCACTTCAACTTAATTAACTAAAGAAAAAAAAATCAATTCTCTTTTACTGAAACTAAACCCCGATCTTTAATTTTAGTTAGAAGGGTTTTTGTATATTCTTTGTATAGAATTATCTCCAACTAGAATTGTTCATCATCAAGTGATTAAAATATTGAAGCAATTATTAGGGAGGGAGGGGTGGGGGGATTGCTTATAATATGAGAAAAATCAGTGTTTTCTTGTTCAATTTAAACTTAGAAGTTGTGTTAAGCTAATGAGGTTGCATTTGGGAGAAACAAAATGATGTACTCCCAAGATATGCACTAATGAATGAAAACAACAGGAGATAATTGGCTTTGTAAGCCTCCTACAACCTTTTTTAGGAAAAAAAAGTTTTATCTACTTTTTATAAGCGATATTTGTTTTCTTACACATAAGATATTATTTTTACGTATAAAAAATTTGAAAAGGATCATTTTCTTTTATCTATTTTGTAAGTGGACAACTGATCTTAATTAGGAAAAAAACAAAGTAAAATATCGACTCACACAAAATTAACTATTTGTAACATTAACTATACACGATATTTCCTTCGTTTCATAATAAATGAATTGTTGAATTTTGACATACATATTAAGGAAAAAATATTAAAGACATAAATTTAACACAACTTTTCATTTTTACCCAAAAAAAAAGTTGACCTTGTAATCTTTTTCAAAGGTTAATTGGTTGTCAAATCATAAGGGCAAATTTGGAAAAAGATTCAATGATTCACTTATTTTGAAACATCAATAAATATCTCAATAATTCACTTATTTTGAAACGGAGGGAGTATTATAATACTGTGTAATCCTTTAATTGTGAAACAAACATATGTGTATATCTCAAAATGTTTAAAATGGAACCACAAGAGTTGGTGTGGTGATTCAGTACCTCGTCCCTTAAGCAAGAGGTTGGGGGTTCGATCCCCACTTCTGGTGAATGAAAAAAACTCTGTGGCCAGTTTCCTACCGGTTAGTGTGCTGACCATAGGAACGAAGGATTAGTCTCACGGCTGTCGACTGTGGGCTGTGGAATACCTTGGGAAAAAAAAAGTTTAAAATGGAGTAATTTGTCCCTAGTTCAACTGTTGAAGAAGTAGAGCATTTGATAGGCGTTGAATCGTTGACCTATATGTCATGACAATTACTACTAATAAAAGTGACATTAACAACAAGTTGAACAATGAACCACATGACTTCCCTTTCAATTCCAGCATTTAGCAACATGAGTAATTGATTATGTTTTTCTTTGTTGCAAAATCCAGATCGATGTATTTAATGATTTACCTTATTTGAGTGCTTCATGAGAATTTAGTGCTCACGATTTTGATGGATATATATGGCTTTAAATTTAAAGCACCCACTATAGTCTGATCAATTGTGTGCTATTATTAAGATGAGAATTAATGGAAATTCGATTAGCATAATCATTAAGAATTATTTTCTTAACAACACCTAATTGCTTGGTTTTTAATAAGGCCGAGTTCTCAAGACCAACGAATTTTATGAATCAAATTATTTCCATAAGCAATGTGGGTTTATTATTATAGTTAAATTTTTGCATTTAATTTCAACCGCATTTAGATAATTTGTAATTTCACTGGATCTCACTACAACTATAAAGGCGTTTAGCACCAATAAATATACACTTTAACAAAGAATGTTAAAATTTTTATCAGCATTAGTTAATTATATTGCATCCAACGTCGCTATAGGTTTTAGCAAATGATGCTAAAATGTAATTCACTAATGATTGTTTTTTTTTTTTTAAATATAAGCGGTAATCAGACTATTGTCGCTAACTAATTGATGCTAAATAAGAAAAATGTTGATAGGACGTTATAATCATCCCATAATGACCTATATAGTTCCAAATTTTACTCTTTTTGCCTGCTTCTATCTTAAATGGGAAATACGATTTGCCTCCAGCAAATGGAGAAACAATAAGTATGTGTTTATGTTTGTAGCTTCAAGTTGATGGCTAAAGAAAAAGAGTCAAGATTTAAGTGCCTAACCTACAATAATTATGGTGGACGACATATATGAAAGCTTGCTAATCATTTTTATGGTTTCCTAAAATTTTACTAATTGTTTTACTTTCAAATAATTATGCTCCTGGTCCTGGTTAACTACACACGCAATGTATACGCAAGAATACAATGATTTGAATCAATTCAATTAATTTTATTTATTCAGAGATGTGTGTCGGCATGGATTTTTAGCATATCTTCTACTTTATTAATATAAGATAAATTAGGTGTCATCAAATTTAATGAGCCTAATATGAGATATTTTTATTTTTGTTATAGCTACAATTAACTTGAATGTGTCCCTCTCATGGTGTAATGTCTCTTTCTTCTAATATTAATCCCCAACTTTAGTATTTTACAACAAGCTAGGAAGGGCGTGATTTGTAGGTTGTGACAAAGTTGTAAGTGGTATGGATCTAGATGATCAACACAAGACACAAGTTCATAAAAGTGTCAACAAAATTTATTTGCTTACTTTTGATTCAATTTCGCTTAATTCAAGTCTCACATCTTTTCTCATAGCTTCGTCTTCGTCTTCGTCTTCGTCTTCGTCTTCGTCTTCGTCTTCGTCTTCGTCTTCTTCTTTTATTTCGATACTTACTAATAAAATTTTATCAGCACATTAAAAAAATATCATTTAATCGAATTAAATCCTGCATGAATGCATGCACCACCAGAAATGACCAAAATCTCTCATATATCACACACAATGTCTAGTCCGAATATTTTTATGGCAACCAAAGTCCACAAACGTACGTGTGCGATAGGACGACATAGGTAAAAATTCCACACCATGCGCTACCAGTCTCACATCTCATTGACATGTTGGCCCATGAAATCTTCTCTGTGTTGATGAGTTAACTCAGATGTAGTACAATTTTATTTCAAAATATCTTACATAATTTTAGGTCTAATGTCAATCGTGTATACCCTCGTTCTAGACCACACTGATATACCAATACTTTAAACACAGTGTACAACCAACTCAGAAAATATTCTTCTTTGAATATTCCAGGTTTGTTTATATATAGATTGTATATTTGCATCTTCCCCCCTAAAAAATATGCAAAAGCAAAGCAATTTATTAAAAGTAAAACATTTGAGTTAATCAACCTCTCATCTCCATTATTTGAGCGAGTCAACATATATATATATATATCTAAATTTAACTCAACCTGCTCATTTGATGATCCTCTTACATTTAGGTAAGGTTGGTCGAAAGAACATGCAATGCACTTATAGATGGAGATGGGGAGGAATGAATTTAAAGGGATAGCATAAGGAGTTTGGTTTCCATGGATTGATACATCACTTTCAGATGAAGATTGGTGAGCCTGGCAATATGGTGACCATTAACAAACAAACATACACCCTTTCTCTCTCCCTCCGTCTTTATCTCACTCACCCCATCTCTTTTTCACTTTTTAGTTTGTCTCATTCCACTTTATAAGTATTTTACTTCAACTACTCTTGACCTTAAGATGCAAATGGATATATAACATGAACAAAAATGAAAAAGCTCTAGGCTAGTTACTTTATTTTCAAGTTGATGTATAATTAACACACCAGTCTGATCCAAAGATTTTACCTTTTTACATGATCATTTGATGCTGCTGCTTTTTCCCCCTTTTATGTATTATTACTACTTCATTAGTATATTATTATACTCTGCTGTGAATTATTATTTTTTTTTTGTTGGGAATGGGGGCAAGGTGCAAAATATAAGAGTCGAAAAGGACGTATATGAAATGCAATTTCGATCAATTAGGTCCACTTTCCAAATGAAGCAAACCTTATTTGCCTTCTTGTGTTGAGAGGGGGATGCCATAGTAAGATGAGTATAATAAACGGTGGTAAATTTATCCCATGAAATCATGATTTAAACGGGTTAATGGTTTATATATTGATTTATTTATTTAGCTTATTTTAATTTGTTTAATTCAAGTCATTTAAAACTAGACGACTCACAAAAAATCTATCAAAATATTTTTATAAAACATAATTTTATTTGATATCTCATATATATTCATAATAAGAGAAAAATTATTTATTAGGTATTTTAACAAATTATTAGAGAACATGTAAGAAACTAAAACTGAATAAGAGTTGGCTGTATTGGGTTATGACATATTGTTTTAGCCTATTTCATCCCCATCTGTTTGATCTAAGTAAATTTGGAAAGGTCATTCTACCAATATTTATTAAACAATTCATTTTGATCTGCTCAAATTCAGATCGATCTGCCTATTTTAGTAAATACTGGATTCCATCTCAAATATTAGTTTTCTTGATAAATGAAAATTGTTTTCAAATTTTTAATATTTCAGATAGATAAATCCGACATTTATGATTGTCTTTTTCAATTAATGGAATGCTAATTAAGTGGGACGTTTACGCCATCATAGATATCGATTAAGCTGGTGTTGTGCAATGATATATAGTGAACTAATATAAGAAGATATTGGTGAAAAAGAAATCAAATATATAACGTTAGAGGAAAAGAAATTGAACTTTGCGTCATAATGAAGATAACACAAGCCTCTTTGTCCAATTGCTACTTTGAGAAAACTTAACATACACTCCATGTGCCAATATGGTTAAAATATCGTATTACTGTAAATTTCATTAATTTATTACCCTTCACGTTTCATCAAATCATCCAGAGAAAAATGTATGTTTATGCAAATCATTGAGATAGTTATCTTCATAACTAATTCATTTGGTACTAATTTATCTGTAAATTATGACATTTAAGCTATATATGCATGGTCCCATAGTGGGGGTAATCAAATATATTGAGAGACCAGACATCGGCCAAAAATCTGATTGAGTTGATAACATGATATAAGAAATCACTAACAAATTGGTCTAATGTTAATATCAACATGTCCTATAGAATCTAATGCGATGTAACTAGTGAAGATTTAAAATTGAAATATTTTAGTGCATAAAATCTAATGAAATAAAACTTAATGATTCGAAATTCGTTAAGAAGTAAAGTTGTGATTTTAATTTCCTTAAATGCAGAATTTAATTCATAAATTTATATTTTATAAAAAAGGCATGTCATTTTAAATTTTGCAAGAAAAGAAAAACTCATGCTTTGGATGAATAGATTGTTGGTATCATGTGGAAAACCAAGAAAACACTAGTTACTATTATTATTAATTTTTTGGACAAATGAATTTTTAAAAGATATGTCTATTTGAAAATTTGCTATAGCATGTAATCGAGCATATTTATTTATAAAAAGATTATAAAGATATGCGATTTATTAATGAAGTGTCTTAGAATATTTTGATACCTTATTTATGAATTATGATATATTTATTTGACAATATTGTATAATAATTAGAGAAAGTTTGATATATAGTTCTTAAAAAATGTGGGATTTCATGTTTATAAAGAAAAAAAAATATAATTTAAAAAATTTAAATTACATATCCAAACAAAGTTTCAATTTCAAATCATATTAAAATTGTCCCCTAATTAAATTTACAATATATATTGGACTAGGACTGGTTCTGGCAGGAGAATTCCTTAGAATTACATATTCTCCATATATTCTAGAATTAATTGATAACCACTCCATTTCGTTTTACTTGATGCATGATTTGACGTACCTTTTAAACAAACTTTAATAAAAGGTGTATTCTAAAATCTAAACTAATCTGTGATGATGTTCTGCAACTCTAAATTTGAGTACTATTACTATTTTATATAATTATTTAATACTAAATATAAAAAAAAATATAATAAAATCTCTTGATTTAACAAATTCGACAAGTAAATTGAAACTGCTATATATATATATATTTATTCTTAGTAAGAGCCAAGTAATTTGAAAGGGAATACATATATCAGAGAGAGAAGGGGGATTTGGGCAAGAGAAGTGTGGGAAGAGGAAAGAAGCAATCAGGGAGCGGTGAATTTAAAGTCGAAACATGAAGAAAAAGAATGCGGTGTGTGTATATATATTTTGTATATGTATGTATGTGTGAATCAATCCACAGCTGGCCCCTCCCCAAATTTTATCATCACCGTATGAACAAGAAGAAACAAATTATAAATATAATATCCAACCATTATTTTTTTTAATAAATGTAATAATAATAATATTGGATGAGATAGGGCACATGTCGTCATAAAGAAAAGGGGGGTTTGAGAAAATGACACAAGTACATGGAATGCATGGCCAACTAAGCAATAAATACAGAGGAAGAGCTTAAAAGTGTAACTTACATGGAGTTTTGGCCACAGGTGATAAAAGAGTTTTAAAATAAGGTGTAGGTGACACAATTTTTAATTATTAGTTGGAGATAGCAATTATTTTATTATGAATTAAGAAAGTTGGAGAAGTTTGAAAATAACTCACAAGTTTTTAAATTTATATTTTGATCCCAATGTATACCTAAAATAACGGAAAACGAAAGGAAAAAAGGCATCTTTCTCTCTCTTCTCATCCATTGTTGTTTTCTCTCTCTTAGCTATTTTTGTTGTTCACTGTTTCTGTTTCTGTTGCTTTATTCATCATCTTCTACTTCATTACCATCGTCTTCTACTTCATTATCACCTTCATCTTCATCTTGTCGATCATTTGTTCTTGTTGGTACAACACTACTGCTGCGATCTGACCAATTTCTTAGGTCAAATTTTTTTTACTACATCACTTTCCACTTTGGCATTACTTCATAGGTGACTTTGGTAAGTAAAATTATGATTTTTATTTGTATTTGTCATCTGGGTACACTTCTATTTTTCCAACAACGGATAGAACCCCGATCATGAATCCAGCATAAGTACCCACAATTTAAACAGATCAATCATCTGGTGCATCAGATGATCAATCTGTTGCATCAGACTGTTTATCTGTTGCATCAGATGTATTATCTGTTGCATCAGACGTCTTATCTATTGTATTAGGATGTTTATCTGTTGCACCAGACTAATTATCTGTTGCAACCGATGATTAATCTGTTTGAAATAACACAAATCAACCCCTGCCACAAACCCAACAGATAACCAATATGTTTTCAATTCTTGCTATTGCTACTGGATTCAAAATTATTCCTTACGTCCAATTACTCGTCCCAAATTTTCTAATTCGATTTCTCATTTTACCTGTCTTTTTCATTAATCAAGAAAATATTTAAAAAAAAAATCATGTTTTACCCTTTGCATTAATCACTTTTTCTTCAAACTAAAATGGAAACATCATTTAATAGAGGGACTATACGCCGATCGACGTTAAAAACTTTCTTCTCTTATGAAATTTTGATTGAATAGCAAACAATGGTTATTTCAAACACGTCTATTGTCCCACCAACTGATCAGTGGGTTATGGTAAACTAGACAAGTTATTAATTATTTTTCTTAATCAATGTGGCATCTCAATTTGGGACGGGTAATTTGAGACGGAGGGAGTACGAATTAAAACGTCAGAGCATAGCAAAGCAACAAACTAGTCATCTGTTGATACATACTATTTATCTGTTACATCAACTTCTTATCGGTTGCAACATGAGTAATCTGTTTTGAACAACACATCAACTCCTGCCACAAACCCAATAGATAAATCTTGCTATTGCTACTGGATTCTAAATTATTCCTTTTTACATCGAATCGTCGACATGTCTATTGAGAAGATAATAGACAGAATGAAAATTAAATATGGATTAAAACATCAAAGATCAAACATAATTTATTTATTAAACAAAAATAAATAAAAATACATATAATAGACTAAAAGAAAAATAATAATCTAATTATTATTATTATTATTATTATCATCATCATCATCATTGCCAGCCGGCCAATCTTTAACCGGAAGTAGCAAGGCCCTCTTCAGCCTGCGTATCTCGTGGAGCATTTTTGCTCTAACTCCTCCTAGTTTTGATTGCAGGTCACGAACTTGATTCCGAAGTTCATTCATGACGTCTTGTAAAAAAGCAACGCCCCACACTGGGTCAACCATAATCTTATCTTCTAGAGTGTAATATGAAAGACGAGATGCAATAAATAAATAGAGTGTAGTTGAATGAGCGATTGAGTAAGGAGGGACCTATTTATAGAGAATTGAATTTGAATGAGAGGCAAAAAGGCGCGACTATTCATCTTCATACATTAATTGCATTTTTTATTAAATTAAGAAAATAAATATTGTGATATAAGTCATGACTTTTCAGATTATTATTATTGATTAGTTATTTCAGAGAATCATTTTTATTGAGTTGTGGCAACAGATTCTATATCTGTTGCATCAGATAACACATCTGTGACAATATATATATATATTATCTGTTAAAATAAATATAAAATATATTGCATCAGATAACCTATCTATTGCAACATATAATCTAACTGTTCACCTCCATTTATTAATTACATTTTTGATTAATGTGAAAAGTAATGACTTAAATAAATTAAGAAATATTGTGATAAGTCATGACTTTTCAGATTATTATTATTAATTAGTTCTTTCCAAGAACCGCTTTTATTGAGTTGTGACTCGATATAGGTTGCATAAGATAAATCATCTGTGACAACAGATATATCACCTGTTGCAACAATAGTGAACCTGTTGCATCAGATAATTTATTTGTTGCAACATATAATCTACTTTTTTTTTTTAAAAAATAACTATCATCATATCATTAATCCAAATTTGCTTACTTTTTTTATTTTATAAGTAAAAAAAAACACCTTTTTAAATTCCTTAATAAAATAATAATCATTTTATTATATAATAAATAATTTTTAAAAAAATTCAAAAAGAAAAATGGTGAAAAGTCACGATCAGTTATTAAAATTGTGGTTATAAATTATGTTTATCATTTATTTCCTTATTATTTATTTACGAAACATTTTTCATATTGAATAATCGGAAAGTCATGTCTTTTTATTTTCACCTCTCAATAACAACAATAACCCTTTTTTTATTAATAACTGCCAGATGCAACATATGATCGATCTGTCGTAGCAGATTAACCTCTGTCGACACAAATTGCTGCTCAATGACATGTTGAGAACAAGGAATAAACAGAATGATTATTATTAAATACTAAATAAGAATTAAAAATTCAAAGTTGACAACAAAATGAAATGAATGTTCATAGATTTTTGAATCCCTTGGGTAGATCCGATATACAAAAGGAGGAAAATACAAACATGCGCTATAGTAGAAAACATTACCTAATTATTATTATTGTCAATCAGACATTTTTCATCCGGCGGCCTTGCTCCGAAGTTAGCCAAATCTCTCTGGAATTCATCAAACTGCCTTTGAAGTTCACGCAAGGACTAGATATGAATATTCTTGTACGAATCTGGATCATCCATATTTGTAAGAAGGGAACTATTTATAAATTATTGTACCTCGGAAAGAAAAGAAAATTATTTTAAAATAAATCTAACAGATGGGTAATCTGTTGCAAAATATATCCTTTCTGTTAGATAACTTACAATACAACATACTGGCAATCTTTTGCAACAGATGTATATATCTGTTTGATTTCTGCAACAAGTGGATCCAATTGTTTGACAATATAAACAGATGTGTCATCTGTTACAACTAGCTAGTCATGTGTTTATTTAATTTAAGTCATAGATGGGCTAGGAAGAATAAGGTACGTGCAGATGGATCCACTATCATATGTGTAGGAGTTAAAGGTCACCGGGACAACACACACAAAGTACAATATTTTTGTGAATGCAGTTTTTAACCGATTAGGAATTGATCATTCAAACAAGATCCTGCATTGTACCTTAAGTTTGATGGGTTTGAAATTGATAAGGCTGAGGACCTCATGAAGATGGTGCAGATACCCTGTTACGAATTACTGACAGTTGTTGCTCGTGTTTATGCGTGTCAAGTTTTGAGAAAGGATCAATATTTGTCGTCACTGCAGAGAACCAATAGCGATTGGACTTAACTTTAAGTGTGCCTTGGACCCTTAAAGTGCCCTCGAAGCTTCGCACTGCATTAAACAAAAATAGAAAACCAATATAGTTATTGCCCTGGCCAAAATTTATATGGCTGGGTTGCTCACTCGGGGTGATGATTATATGCCAGAAGGTGCGGTAGGAGAGTGCTTTCGAGGAAAAATGGGTGGTTGATGGAAGACTATATCATCTGAGAGCTAATTGAAGAAGAGACCTATGGTAGAAAGTAACTTCTAATGAATCTAGCCGATGGAATTATCTTAACATATGTAAAATCTGAATCAAGTGCAAATATGAAAGTGTATCCGGTAATGTAATTTCATCTGTTGTGTCGCTGAAAGAAAAATAATGCAGATGAACACTTTGCTAGGGAGCTGTGTGGCCGGGATTATCACCTAGGTAGAAAATAGGAAAAGACCAACAAAGCAGCCTTACAGGCATCGAGAGTTGAAATGATGTTCAGCAAGTCTAGAAAACTTACGCCAACAACAACTGCAGTTAAAATAAGGAAACTAAGCGAAGGAGGCAATTTTTGAGTTTTAAATTTCATCCCATGCCTTCTTGTTTATGTTTCTGATCAGGTCCACTACCTTTGACCTGATGGGAACCACAAATTAGATTGAAAGACAAATAGAGTATAATTACTTCCTTAGCAATATGGATTAATTGATTGTGTTTTCTTACCTTAGAATGCTTTCAACATTCCTTAGAGAAGATCAGATGCTTGCTGTAGTATGTGAATCCCGATAATTTTCAAGCTTGCCTCCAACTTATTGATTCTGTATTCAAGCTGGTTGTTGCCATCTTTGAAGTTGTTAAGGAGTTCCTTGTCTCTTGTGAGCTCGATCAGGAACACTACCTTCAAAGTTGTGGCATTCTAGAAGTCCTTCAGAACACTTTCTTTAGAAGCCTTAAAAGATACATGGAGGGTCGTTGTGTTTGTTTTAGGTCAAAATGTGTTGATGCACATTGAAGATGTGGTCCCAACAGTTGAACAACACACTTTTATCGAGCATTGCTCCATGTATCTTGCTCAACCAATTTGATAAATTAGTAAGCATGGAGTTACGTAGCGTGTGATCTAAACCGGCTCTACCAATCCTATCAAACGTTACGTAACTCCGACCTCATTACCTAATCAAAAAAATATGTTCGAGTTAGTGCACAAATCAAACAAGCCCAATCTGTCAGCCTTTCTGCCGATCGCTCTTCTCCAATATAGATGATCACTCTTCTCCAATATTAAAGAAGAGTGATCAGTAGAAAGGCTGAGAGAGTGAGCTCGTTCAATTTGTGCACTAACTCGATCATATTTTTTTGATAGGATAATGAGCTTGGATTTACATAATGTTTGATAGGCTTTATAGAGACGGTTTAGATCACACGCTACATAATTCTATGCTTACTAATTTATCAAATTGGTTGAGCAAGATGCATGGAGCAACGCTCGATAAAAGTGTATTGTTCAACTGTTAGGACCACATCTTCAACCTGCATCAAGGCATTTTTACCTAAAATAAACACAAAGACCCTCCATGTATTCTTTAAGGCTTCTAAAGAAAGTGTTTTGAAGGGATTCTAGAATGCCACAACTTTAAAGGTGGTGTCCCTGATCGAGCTCACAAGAAATGAGCAACTCCTGACCAACTTCGAAGATGGCAGCGACAACCTTGAATACAGAATCAGCAAGTTGAAGGCAAGCTTGAAAATTATCGGGATTCACATACTACAGTAAGCATCTGATCTTCTCCAAGGAATGTTGAAAGCATGTTAAGGCAAGAAAACACAATCAATTATAACTATATTTCTAAGGAATCAATGATACTCTATTTGTCTTTCAATCTTGTTTGTAGTTCCGATCAGGTCAACGATAGTGGACCTGATAAAAAACACAAACAAGAAAGCATGGGATGAAATTTAAAATTCAGAAATTTCCACCTTCGCTTAGATTCCTTATTTTAACTGCAGTTGCTGTTGGCGTAAGTTTTCTAGACTTGTTGTACATCATCTCAACCCTCGATGCCCGTGAGGCTTCTTTGTTGGTCTTCTCCTATTTTCTATCTAGGTGATAATCCACACAACGTAGCTCCCTAGAAAAGTGTCCATATGCATTATTTTTCTTTCAGAGACACAACAGATGAAATTACATTACCGAATACACTTTCATATTTGTACTTGATTCAGATCTCGTATCTGTTAAGATAATTCCATCGACCAAATTCACTAGAAGTTACTTTCTACCCTATGTTTCTTCTTCAATTAGCTCTCAGATGATATAGTCTTCCATCAACCACCTATTTTTCCTCGAAGGCATTCTCCTACCGCATCTTCTGGCATATAATCATCACCTCGAGCGAGCAACCCAACCATATAAATTTTGGCCAGGTAAATAACTATATTGGTTTTCCATTCTTGTTAGAAACAGTGCTAAGCTTTGAAGGCCCTCTAAGGGTCCAATGCACCCTAAAAGTTAGTCCAATCACTATTGAATCTCTTTACAATGACACCAAAAATAAATCTCTTCACAATGCTTGACAAATAAACATGAGCAACAACCGACATTAAATCTTCAAAGGGTATCAAAACCATATTTATGGTCCCTCAGCCTTATCAGTTCGGACCTACCAAACTTAACTGTAAAATTGCAGACATCTTGTTTGAACGATCTATGACTAATTAGTAAAAACAGCATTCACAAAATCAATGCACTCTATGTGTGTTTCTACAGTAACATTATCAGTAATACATACCTCCTACATATGAAGTGGTTCCATCTGCAAGTAGTTTATTCCTTCGAACCCGTCTTTACTGCATCCTCTTGCGGTTGTCCGTCAAAAGTTGATCAACCGTCAGTTCCTTATATCTACAAAGAACAGGGAAAAAATTGATGTCATACAAAGAACATTATTTATCTGTTACATCATATGTGGAGTCTATTGCAACAAATGTGGATTCTGATGGAATACATCAAACCAACCTTTCTGGTGGTTTCATTTGTTCCAACAGTTTCTCCATCTGTTGCAACATCAACAACATCAATAAAAAATAAATAACATTTGTTCTAACAACATCATCAACAATAAAAAAGCAACATTCTTTGTTCCAGAACCATCAACAACACCACACCACAAGTTCCAACAACGCCAACCCCACCAACAACATCAATAACTGCATCAACAATAAAAAAACAAACAAAATACATACAAAAAAATGATACTGCCAACAAGGCTTTTAAACTTCTCCCAACAAATGACTTTTTCCTCATATTGTAATAAAAATTCTCGATTTATTTATTCAACACTTAAAAGCTCCTTCAAATTTTTTAATAAATATGATATGGATAAATAGTAATTAAATAAAAAAAATAGATATAAATAACATGCATAGAAGAAAACGAGAATGAAAGAGCAATAATGAACCATACCTTAATATCAAAAAGGGGATCAAAAAAGAAATTTAAGTTGAGAAAAAATATGGATCGGTTTGGATCTGAAAAGATCTTTATGAGAAGAGAAGAGAAAAGAGAGAAAAAAGGTTGTGACCCTAAAGAGGAGAGAAAGAAAAAGATGAGAGTTGAATAAAATAAACTACAACTGAAGGAAGAGATGAGATGAGATGAGATAATTTCTATAAATGTATTGTGTACATGGACATAGTGGTTTTTAATATTCATTAATTAATATTTATTAATTTCATTAATAATTTGAGGGGCACGAGAAAGACTAAGACTACTGACATTGAAAAGACAAGACAAAACTTGTCAATGAACTCACTTTTGAAATATCCAAGAAATATTTTTTACCGCCTTTAGTAGTTACTACTACTACTTGATATTATCTACTCGGACCAGAAGCTTGCTTTAAAATTAAAAGAGAAAAAAAGATTTTCAAATAGATATGTCATCTGTTGCAAATTATATAAATATATGTTTAGAAATCCGAATAACTCAGTCATCTATTACAACAGATGTAAATATCTGTTTAAAAATCCCAACAGCTCAGTCATCTGTGACAACAAATGAAAATATTTATTTGATAATTAATAAAATTAGATATGTCATCTGTTACAACATATATAAATATTTGTTTGAAAATTTCCAATAACTCAGTCATCTATCACAACAGATGCAAATTTTTATTTGATAATTAAATCAGATATGTCATTTGTTGTTACAGATATGAATACCTGTTTGAGAATTTCCAACAGTTCAGTCCTTTATTGCAACAGATTTCATTGCACTTGATTTAGGTAGAACTAGGGATGAATGAATGAGCTCGCAGGGTCAATTACAAATCCAATCGATTCTTTGCAATTGCATGGTGTTGGTATTGCGTTCATCCTGACCTGAGTCATCGATCGATCACTCTAAGTTGAAATGAGTTCTCATCAACTCAATGTTAGGATAGTGATAGTACATAAGTTGATTTGGGTGGAACTAGGGATGAATGAATGAGCTCGCAGGGTCAACTACAAATCCAATCGAGTCTTTGCAATTGCATGATGTTAGTATTGCGTTCATTCCGACCCGAGTCGTCGATCGATTACTTTGAGTTGAAATGAGTTCTCATCAACTCAATGTTAGGATAGTGATAGTACCTAAGTTGATTTAGGTAGATCTAGGGATGATTGAATGAGCTCACTGGGTCAACTATAAATCTAATCGAGACTTTACAATTGCATTGCGTTCGTATTGCGTTCATCCCAACCTGAGTCATCGATCGATCACTCTGAGTTGAAATGCGTTCTCATCAACTCAATGTTAGGATAATGATAATACCTAAGTTGATTTAGGTGGAACTAGGGATAAATGAATAAGCTCGTAGGGTCAACTATAAATCCAATCGAGTCTTTACAATTGGATGACGTTGGTATTGTGTTTATCCCGACCTGAGTCGTCGATCGATCACTCTGAGTTAAAATTAGTTCTCATCAACTCAATTTTAGGATAGTGATAGTACCTAAGTTGATTTAGGTGGATGAATGAATGAGCTCGCAGGGTCAACTATGAAACCAATCGAGTCTTTCCAATTGCATAGAGTTGGTATTGCATTCATCCCGAACCGAGTCGTCGATCGATCAATCTGAGTTGAAATAAGTTTTCATCAACTCAATGTTTTAAAAACTATATCTTTTAAATTTTTTAAAATTAATTAAGATCAATTCGGACCAAATTAGTAATTTTAAAACTTGTCATTCTTTTCCAAAATTACAAATCAACCCATACAAATCATCCATTTGTACGAAAAACTTTCATTTCAAATCTTAAGTTCTCGCTCTAATCTCTCTCTCTCTCTCTCTCTCGGAGTCTCCTCTCTCTCTCAATAATACAAACAACAACTACTCAACATATTGCTCAACCCTTCAAAACAGGTCAATTTTGTTCCCATTTACGACTACATATAGTTGTTTTTGTCGACTTCATTCCCTCTTGTATCCATCATTTTCTCTGTCTTCACATGTAACAAAGTTCGAGAAGAGTTCTACATTTGTTCTTTATTTTAAAAAATAGGGTTTTTTAGTTAATAATGAAAAAAAGACTTTTAGTTGTATTATCTTCAAGAATGGGTTAACAATTTTGAGTTTTGATGCTAAAAAAAATAAGAAGCTCCCTTGAAAACCCTAGTTTTTCTCTCAGTGTTTTGTTGACTATCGTGATATTGTTGGATGGTGTTTGTGGTGTTGGTGGTGGCTGTTTTTGGTGGTGTTGGTATTTGTGTTTTTTGGCAGTGGTATTGGTGGTCTTGGTGTTGGTATTGGTGGCATTGGTGGTGGCTTTCGTTGTGGTGGTGGTGGTCCATCTGTTGCAACGAATGGAAGATCTGTTGGGAGATATTAAATAGGTCTTCAAACAGATTCCCCATCTATTCCAACTAATGGGTTATCCGTTGGAGTATTTTCTTGTAACGTGGCATAGAATAATTTATTAAGATTTTTCCACCTGTTGCAATAGGTGGAATATCTGTTGGGAGATATTAAGTAGGTCTTCAAACAGATTCGGATTCCCCATCTGTCCAATTGATGGGTTGTCCGTTGGAGTATTTTTTTTTGGTTATGTGGTAAGTATCTCACCTTTTTTAAAAAAATTATGCAGACATCAAATGTAATGTATTTTTAATTTTTCTTTTATTTGTAGTTAAAAGTTGTCTCCAAAAAAAAACTGAAAGTGAAAAAAGTGGATCAACTTTCGATCACCAAACAAAAAAGGCTAGAGTACAGATAGATTAGGAGGAACTTCCAGAACAATCTCAGTCAGGGCAAAATGAAGCCAAGAAAAGTGATAATTCCTCCTCACCAATGGGGCATGAAATAATATCGAAATTCCAACATGATTCTGTCAAAACCATTAGTATTGACAAGTTTTGAGTTGCGATGCCGATGAATAAACCTAAAGCAGTATTTGGTGATCTTGTACTTAAATGTCAGTTGGGGAAACCTTTTTGATGAACTTAGGAGTATTATGAAGAAGAAAAACATAGATGGACATTTTAAGAAGAGCTGTTTTGCATACTTTCTTGAGCTGTCTGGGCCCCGCCCTCTCCATTTTCCAATGATCATGGTATATGGCCTTTTCAAGCTCTGGATCATGTATGCGGGGGATGATGGAGGTCTAAAGGAGGGTGAAAAAAAGATGGATGAAGTCTGGATCAACTACTATGGCATGCAGGTTTGTTTTGGATTGAAAGAGTTTGCCATTGTGACGGGCTTGAGATGTGATCATCCAGAAGAACCTCCCATTAAGAAAACACCCCATAAAGGATCCAACAAACGCAAGGTAAAAAAAGATGGGTTGTTGGGCATTGTTGGACCTAGCTACAAAGTGGAGGATTTGATAGCGGATCTCAAGAATAAAGACATACCAAAGCACTACAGGGAGAAATTGTGCTTAGTTTGGTTTGTCCATTCTGTTTTATTGGCAAGAGATGTCAGGAAAGTCATAGAACGTGATTTGTTGGCGCTTGCTGATGATTTTGGGAACTTCAATGATTATCCCTGGGGATACGACAACTACTACTTGACTGTCAAATATTTACTGAAAGAGCTAAAGACAAAGACGACCACATTATACGGCTTTCCTTAGGCTGTCATGGTAAAATTGATCACTATTTTTACTCATTAATTAATTTATATTGAATATATTTGTGACTTTTTTTTGCTTGATTCTTGTTTACAATTTTTAGGCTTGGGCATGTGAAGCCATTCCTCCCCTCCGAAAGCATTTCAAGGATTACCCGGATAAGGTTTCTTATCCAAGGATCCTTAGGTGGTTGGCTGCAGTAGAGAGCAGCAAAAGAAATATTAACGAGGCTGATCTCTTTAACCCTCTGGATGATACAGTACGTCTTCTTTCAACTAAACTAATTTGCCTCAAAGAAAGATACCGAAACAGATGTTCTATCTGTTGCGACAGATGGGTAGTCTGTTGCAACAAATTACCCATCAACTGTAAATGGTGCAATAAATGGGTAATCTGTTATAATAAACGATCCATATTTCGCAACGAATTAACCATATGTTGCTCTGGTCTCTGAACACTACTCAACAGATTACCCATCTACTGCAAATTATACAACAGATGGGTATTTTGATGCAAGATATATCAATTCATTTTAACATACAGATCAGCTGTTGCGGTAGCTAAATTATCTATTGCATGAGTTGGCTGTGTTAACATAACCCGAGCCCCATGTAACCCAACTGACTATAAATTATTATTATATGATTTAAATTCCTCCTGTCTTTTTTTATAGGTTGTGCATTCTTGGATTGTGCCTACTATTGATTAGCTGGGGATGACTTCTTTTCTTACTCTGGGTCTTGTTGATACAAAAGAAGAACCAACGGTGGAGTTAATAAATAAGGAATTGGATGGAGCAACATCCATAAGAAGAGCAGTTAAGCAAGGTCAGTTTAATGTTGAAGCTCTTCACGACCAAACTCAAACTGCAACAGATCCGGGTGCTTCTTCTGGGGTTGTTGCTGGTGGAGTTCGTTGTGATGGTGGAAGCCATCCTGATACTGCTTCTACTGCCAGTCGTGATTATGTGCATGTTGGTGTTCAACAGAAAATAAATATGTTTGAAAATACCCCTTGCACAGGTCCTCCCTCTCACCCCTACACCGGTCTCTCCCACCCTTACAGTGGTCCCTCTCACCCCTCCCCACCCTCATATTCTTATTGTAAATGCAAAGTGTTCAAGGACAGAGAGGATAAACTCCTCGACAAGCTAGAGACTATTGTTGAAGCTACCGAGGAGTTGAAATCTAAGAGGGGTGTCAGACCATCCAACGAGGTGAGGAAGCCATGCACTCTTACAGTGGAGGTTAGGAGCAAGAGAAGAAAAATTAGAAAATTTCTCTCCGTTCTGAAATCAGCAAAAATTGCAACTCCCTCCGCTCCAATAGTTATTGAAGTTCAGGGACCGCCAAAGAAGGTGGACATATTCGCCGTGCTTGGCAAGGAAAAGAAGAAGGAACTGGAAGAATTCATCAAGATGAAGGTTCAAAAAGAATACACAATGCATTCATTTGCCACCAAAGACTTCTCGAATATGACAAATATGTGTGTGTGGTATGAGGACAAGGTAAGTTTACTTTTGCTAACCTACCTTTCCAATCTACTCCATGAAGAAGATTCTACGCAGCAGATGTATAATCTATTGCAAAAACTTGGTATTCTGTTGCAACATAATACACATTTGTTGCATAAGTTGCGTTGGCTGGGTAATCTATGAATTGATTCAGAGAACTCTCTGAATTGGATTCTTTCGACTGTAATTTTATTCCTTACAATTACTAACCTATTTAAAAATTGTCTTTTTATACCACAATATGTTGATAAAATTCTCTGTCTCATGAGGGGCAGGCAATTAGCATACCCGGATGTTTATGATGCTGCTGATAGGATAATGTACCTCAACTTCTATAATAATTTCAAGGATAGTTACGCTAAACTCTGTAAGATAGCTGATTTCGGTGGCCCGAGATTTGATCAATTAGTTTCTACGTTCCAATGGGATGAAGAAGCGATTAAATATGTTAGCGGAAAGAGGCCATATCCACACGGCAAGAGCTGGACCAAGGCAAAGAGAATCCTTGCATCATGAACGTGGATGTCACTCATTTTCTCACTATTGAGATACTACTATACGAAGAAAAGATTAAGGTTTAGGACTACAACTTACCTATCTTCAGCGAGAAGACGTTTTTAACCCACATGCAACCACTCTTGAAGTTGTTGCCCAAGTTGTTGAAGCAAAGTAAGCTGATGGATCATTTGCTGGCTGAAGTCTTGGCGAAGGAATTATAGGATTTTGAAGGTCGAAATACAAACATCCAGCTCCCAACAAATACAACCAGTGCGGCGTACGGGCCGTACTCGCTTGCATACATCGAGTGCTTGCTGACCGGCACACAAATGACCGGTGTGTGCGACATCGTTGTGGGAAAGATGCAATGAATCAGGGCATATGGGGTGCTAACTAAATGGTTGGAGCCCGTGTATAAAAAAGAACATGTACAAAGACAAAGACGAACACGATAACAAATTTTTATTTCAAGCCAATTCACTTTACATGTAGGGGCAGTAATTTTTATGTCTTGCTACGTTGAATTCTTATAATGCAACAAATTTTATATTTGTCGTAACAGATATAGTACCTATTCTGACAGATTGATTATCTGTTAGAATAGGTTGGTCATATGTTGCGTTATACAGATGTTCCCCATCTATCTGTCGTAACAGATTTATGATCTGTTGCAACATATAACTTATCTGTTGCAACTGATCTGTAATCTGTTGGAGCAAATAAAAAAAGTAGGAAGACTTGTTATATAATTTTTAGCAGATGACCTACGTGTTGCATATCATGTTGCAACATATGTCTAAATCTGTCTGATAAAATAAATCAAAGACTTCAAAAATTACATGAAATAACTCAACAAATAAATGAAATGTAAAAAAAATCATTATGGGTACAAACGATCTACTCTACAAATAAATCAATAAGTTAAACCAAGGAGGATAGGTTATTACATTGACAGACCCAAGCTATAAAGATCTAATCAATATGGACAAGTTGTTCTTCATCCAGTGTTATGAAATTTGGCTTTGATCACCGTGGATCTTTAACGTCGGTTGCGTACGGCTTTTGAGCCTTCGCTTCTTCATATTTCCATAAAAGAGCAGCGTATCTTTTGCGGATTAATCCGGCATCAAGTCCATCATTTGGTACTTGTAATCCAGCGCTCAAATACTCGGCATAGGCGGAAACAAAAGGACCGCAATCCCTACGTTATAAAAAATAGATAATCCATATCTTGCAGTTCATGCAAGCGTTGTGAAATTTGTGAAATGAAACTAAATCATGACACTTAAACTTATAGGCTACTAATGGTTTGTTGAGCAATTCCATCAACATATTGTACATCAAATGGATTAGCCATTTTATCCCGGTATGCTTCAATCGTCGACCAATCAGTACGAACCTTTTGGTCCAAAAATTCACTCATATCAAGGTAAGAGGGCGATATTTTGGCCAGCTTTTGTATCTCAGACGACGGCCCAGAATGTCTCCTTCGTGACATCGAGTCATAAACTCGGATGCGCCTCTCTTTTAGAACGACGACCGCCAACTGTTGACACCTAATTTTTGCCCTCCACGACTAAATTTAATCCTGAGTTTCTTCAATTTTTAATAAACCAAAATAATTATTTCATCCAAATAAAAAAACACTTAAAATATTTTTCGTACGTGATTTTGTCATTTTAAGTAGCGATTATATACTATCGTGTTCAGTTATACGAGATTATATAATTTGTTACTTAAATATTTATTTTACAAAATATCGGATTTAATTAAGGCTTATCTTGAAAATAAATTCAAATGATTAAAATCTTAATTTAAATATAATTTATTCTCAAAAATAATTTATTTGGATAAATTTGCATTCATTTTATTAAATCAAGAAGCTCGGGATAAAAAAAAAGGTATTAGTTTGTATCGAATTTTAATTTAATTTAGCCAATCTATTAGATTTGACCATCATTGAAAATTGGTCATAATTGCAATGCAATTCGTCAATTAATTTTTAATTTGGTCAAAATAAATAAATATGGCTAAATTTTAAATTCCAATTGGGGTTATATTTTAAATAACCTCAAAATTCTCACGAACTCTCATAACTTTTACCCAATTTCCATCAAAAAATAAATTCAAATTGTACTCTTCCCCCAACTTTGTCCTTTTCCAATTTTGAAATTTAAAGATTGTACTACATTGTACTATTTCCCCCCACATTATCTTCCACCTCACCTTATGTTTAATTTTTACATTCCAAAAACCCCTCTAAATGCTTTTTCTCCCACATTGGTAGATGACAAGAAATAAATCTCTATCCTTTCCTATAAATACTTTTCTCCCACATTGGTGGAAAAGGAAAAAAAAATACCCCATTCTCTCATATAAATACTACCACTACTTTGGTAGAGAGAGAAGGAGAGAAGGAAGAAAAAAAAGGCTAGAAAGGTGAAAAAATCCTTTTGAGCAAAAATAGTTCTTTTTATTTAGTAAAAATTTTTGTTTCATAAGTTGCTCGGCTAATCAAAATTTTTGAGTTGCCGGCGACGTTTTTCGATGGTTGTTGATTCCAACAAAACTCGTAGTCTCGTTTTGCTGCCCCCTAAAAGGTAAACACACCTTTTTGTTATTTTAGTTTTTATTATTGTTTTCTTCTTCATCTTTTTTCTTCTTCGTAGTTCGTAGATATAATTTTGTTTGCTGGGATTGTATGCTGTAGATGGCCTTGAAGGCCCTTGGACGTTGTGGTATCGATATTCTAATTATTTTCATGTTCATGATATAAAAATGAGCTAGCAATAGTTGTATGTGCCTTTTTTTAACTTTATCCCTTGATTATTTTGAATAAATTTCAATCTTTGCTTAAAAGATGTATTTATGCTTTGTTTAAACTCATTGTTGTTTGATATAGTTAGTTTTAGTATGTAAAGCTATTTTCTTTATGTTTAGAAGAATAGTTAATGTTGAATGTTATGCCTTTTCACCTTATTCTTTGATTATTTGAATAAAGTTTAGATCTTTACTTGACAAACGATACTCATGTATTGTTTAAACTTATTGTTGGTAGATATATTTTTTTTTAGCATGTAAAGTTATTTCCTTTATGTTGAAAAAAATAGATAATATTGATTGTTTTTCTTTTTTTACTTTATTCTTTGATTATTTTGGATAAAGTTTAGATCTTTACTTGAAAAACAATACTCATGTCTTGTTTAAACTTATTGTTGGTAGATATATTTTTTATAGCATGTAAAGTTGTTTATTTTATGTTGGAAGAATAGTTATTATTATTTGTTGCGCCTTAATAAAAATAGTAATTAGTTAAATCAAGAATTTGTCATTTGCTTGCTAATTATTTTAATGGATTTCAAAACCCTCATATAAGATATGAAGTGCTAGCTTTATTTTTCATCTAAGATGTTTATTCTTCTTTGTTCGCATGTTGTCTTTTCAAAATGATTAGAAAGTTCGAACTTTTGCGGCTAAATAAAATTATTTGGATATTTTTGACTCATGCATAGTATGATTGTGAAACTTTTGCTTTGCATTTTTTATTTGTTGACTCTCATTCTTGTGCAAGTGTGCTTATTCTTGTCATTCAAAAATTGGTTCTTATTAGTTTCTTTTACTTTGAAATATGTCACTTTTATGCCTTGAACATATATTAATTTCTTTATTTTTTCTTTGCATGCAAAAAAATATCTCGAGTCCAAATGGACTCCTCTCCTCTTGCATTTCATAATGGGTAAATGAGGTTCACCCCTTCGAGTCAAGTTCGAAGTTTAAACCCAAGGTCCACTACATGGCGTGCGGGTGCTAGAAGATAGACGAAGAAGGAAAATGGGTCAAAATCCATTGATGAGGTCACTAAGAGACTTGAAAAGTCTCAATTTTTATTATTGTCTTTTTTATTTATTCATTTAGTCATTTATTCATTCATTTCGGCCTCGAAGCCAAAGTTGTATTTAATACAGGTGGGGCAAGACTCGAGCCAAAGGCTCTGAAAATAGTTTAGGACAAATGAAATGGGTCGGAAGCCCAACTAGACTAGGACAGGTTTTTGTTGATTTGGGCCCAATGGCCTAAATCCTTTACTTTCTCCTCCCTTCCCCTTTTATGTGTTTATTCATTTATTAGTTTTATTTAGATTTAATTAAAATTCCTACTAAGTCGCCTAAATCTATTTTACACAAGTCTTTTTTTTTTTGAAAAAATCAAATCACTATTTCAACAAATTAATCTTTTTGAAGTTAATCAAAAGACGATTTTCAAACAGTCCGGATAACCGTAAATTAGCGGTTGTTTTAGGTGCCTAACACCTTCCTAAAATGTTAATAGGAACCGCTTATCTAAAATCTCTAACTTAAAATGATTTCCCTGTTTTGAATCGTTTAAAATGTTTTTTAAAGGTTTCTTAATTCCTTTTCAAAAATTAAGTGGCGACTCTCTTCAAAAGTCAAAATTTTCGCAAAACGCCAACATCCAATGGAATTCATCACCACAATTGATTGGGATGTACACTTCTTCGACCAAATGCCAAGGTAAGCCTGCCAGAATACTAAAACCTTTGATGATGTTGATTAAGCATTCCTCGTTTTGAAAAACTTTCGGCTGCTGTTGACAATACATATCATAGGCATTATTGATGTAAACAAATACATATCATAGGCATTATTGATGTAAACTTTGTACAAACAATTGTCTGTTGTGTATCTGTATTGTTCTTGTGTTTGCAACTTGACCTTCTTTCGGAGGTGGTAAAAAATGACATCGATGTGCTGCACATATTATCAAACATTTCGGATTACGTGACAAAAAAATCAATATGCAGATGTAATTAAATAAAGTATTAATTAATAGTAATATGTATGGCATTTAAACCTCATCATTCCAGCAAGTTTGGGGCTGTGACATCAAATAGAACCAATTATTCATTCCGGGACGTGCAACAACAAAGTTGAACATATCAAAACCAAGACTCGATTCGTTCACTTTGTAGCGCTCGTCATTTTATTTTCTACATGATGATTTATATGTGTTAATGTCAGATTCTTACAACAAGAATTGTATAAATTAATATCCATAAAATTGATTTATGTACCTACCGGCATGATGATTTAACAACCCATCAGCAATCCATTCTAAGTAGTCGTTGATCAACTGTGTTAGTTTTTTTGGAGCCTCATCCGAGATGTTGAACCCTTCAAATGGATAATTCTTCCGTTCTCCCAAACTAACAAGCTCCACTTTTTCTTCATCTTTAGAAGTAGTTGATGGATTATCAACTATCATATTATGCGCTTCGACAGTAGCTATGACATCCACCTGGAAAGCCAGAATTATCAATGCTAAGTAGAGATATACAACAGATTTTCCATCTGTTGCAACAGATGAGTCTTATGTTGCATTAGATGGATTATATGTTGGGATAAATTTGAACAGGTAAATCAGAGCAGTACGATAATTTTGAACAGATGACCCATCTGTTGCAACATAAGACTTATCTGTTGAAACAGATAACAAATTTGATACAACAGGTTAGACAACAGTTGCAACAGATGTATATATCTGTTTGATAATTTTCAGCAGATGTATCATCTGTTGAAATAGATATGTGCCTATTTATTTTTTGAAACAGATGATGTACATTCACCTTCTTTAGCTCATGCTGCTCTTCTGTGGCCCTTGCACACTGAACATTGGTGCAAGATAAAGACAGAGGCGTTGTAATCTTGCATTTTTTTATGATTGATGATGCCTTGGAAATGTCTTTTGTTTTTCTCTTAACCGTCTTGATCTCTAGTGGAGTGTCTGGATATGAAATCCTTTTTGATGAAATGGCATCCCTCTTAGATGTCATTTCCTTTACAAAAGCAATTAGTGCATTAATAACATTAATCACTCCATCGTGTTTTGCCTTGCAGTCTTGACATTTGCATGAAGAACATTCGCTAGATGCGGTAAAATCTGAAGAAAAATTTGTACAACCATTATGATCATAATCATAATGGCTTGTTGTTTTAAAAACTGTAAGAGGAGCATCATTAGCCCCACCCTCCAAAATTATTTTTCTTGGGTGGCTGTTGCTCCAAGTAGTTCCATTTTTATTCCATCAACGACCTTAGGGTCCGATAAAGTTTGCACAGACCGTAAAGTAAGAAAAAATGGCATCTTCAACTCTCGGTTGGTCGGAACAAGCCATGGATGGACAATCTAAAATAAATCAGTACATATATTAAGAATGATGATGAAATTATTTAATCATTAATTAAAATAAAAACTTGATTAGAATTGGATTTACTGCTTTCTTAGGGGGATTGAAAAGATCAAGAAATTTTACATTTTTGTCGGTTTTGGCTGACAACCATCTCAGAATTCTTGGACAGGAAACTTCTTCCTGATAGTTCACTTGTTGTCTCAAATAAGGAATGGCTTCAAATGCCTAAGCCTATAACATAACGCCAATAAATCAAAAGCATTATTGAATAAAAAATGTTGAATCATATCATGATAAAAGAAATATTTACCATGAAAGTCCATGGAAAACCATATAAGTTGACAGTTTTTGGCGTTAACGGAGTTAACAAATATTCGACCGTCATTTTGAACCTTTCATAATCCCAAGGATAATTGTTAAATGCCTTAAGATCCTCGGAGAGATTTATTAAATCGAGGCTTATATTGTTGTTAATGTCTCTCACCCAAAGAACATTATGTACAAACCAAACCAAGCACAATGATTGCTTGTGCTTCTTTGAAAGTCCTTTACCTTTCAACGCTTCTATCAGATTTTTATTTTTGAAACTTGGACCAACAATGGACACCAGGTCATCACGATAACTTGACTTGCCTTTTCTTTTTTTGGGTGTGCGGGGTGCTTTTTTTTAGATCAGAGTAGGTATAACTTGAGAAGGAGAAGGAGGATAACATTTTAGTCCGGTAACTATGGCAAACTCCTTCCAACCAAAACAAACAGGCACGCCACATTAATTTATCCACACCTCATCCATCTTATTTTTTTTTCATACATAAACCTGCGCTTGAGAAGATCATATACCATTTTCATCTGGAAACGAGCATTGTTGTCCTCCGACAAATCAAGATACTGCCCAAAGCAGCTTTCCCTAAAATAAGAATCTAATTTTATTCTCAAAGTATTTTTCTGAAGGCGTTAAAATTTTTTTCCATGATTGACTTAACCACGAGATCACTCATTAAATCTGTGGCACCATCGTACTGCATTCTCAAAGGATAACGATCAATGCTAAAGGTTTTGGCCAACTCTTCGGCGGAAGGGCTATTAGCATTTGGATCATATCTATTGAAAGATTCCTCCTCTCCATATTCATTATCTTCTGCTCCTGATTAAGATAACGCTTGTAAAGCAAGCTCATAGAGTGATGGATGTAGCTGAGCTGTTGCACTTATTCCTTTACTTGGACTTGATTCAATTTTTTTTCTTTAGGGAGCCATGCTATCTTAAATTAACAAGAACATAACATAGATTATAATTGATTAATGCATAACCGTAATATAACAGTTCCAACAGACAACTAATCTATTGCACTAGGTATGTTATCTGTTGCAATATATATAACACCCCGTACTTAATTACCTGCATTAGCCATGGTTATATGTGTTGGAGTATATGTATTGATCATAAGTTAGGTATATATGAGTTTAAGTATGAGTATTGATTATTTTGAGATGGTTTCAAGTGTATAGTTTGATTATATGTGTATAGGAATCGACTTTATTTATACCAGAATTTGCTCGTCGAAGTTTCTATGTGAATTTTATCGAGTTAGATTTCCAAAGATATAAAGATTTCTGAAAACAGATGAGTATCGGATATAAGCGAGCATGTTCGAAACTTGAAAACGGTGGACGCAATGAACAGTAAATGTGTAGAAATTTTCTGCACACAAAAGTACTGCAGCCAAACAGATTTTTGGGTCGACTTTAAACGATCATAACTCCTTGTAAAAAATGAACTGTGTGAGCTGCTATATATTGATGAGAAGCCCTGAGAGTCTTCTTTCTAATTCAATTGGTTTCATCCAAATCCGACATCTGAGTAATGAGTTATACTCGTTTTACTTCAGCCTCTCAAAACAGATTTTTAGGGTCAACTTCAAACGATCATAACTCCTTGTACAGGACGAACTGGGTGGGCTACTTTATATTAAATAAAATTCCTTTGAATTATATTTCCAACGATACCAATTTCACCCAAATCCGATATTGGAGCAAAGAGTTATGGTAGATTTACTTTAGCCTATCAAAACAGTCCACCATGGACAGATTCGGATTTACTTAAATTTTAAGGGCAATATGGTCATTTTCCATCACCTCATGGACGAAAAATGGTCATTATATACATATACTTAGCCTCATATCCATCATTTATCATCCAAATTATTGAAGAATAAGAAACCCTAGCCTAAGATCAACTCCAATTATCTTGTGATTCAACCGTAGAAAATCCAAATTGATTCCGTAGTTGTGTTCACCGTCTCGAGGGCTTCGAGAAGCACCCCTTATTTGTGCCAACAAGACTTCGAAATCAAAAGGGCCATTTTATGGTAAGAATGTAAATTATGTTGGTGTTATTTATATGGATATGTATATATATATGCATGTGAGCATAAAAAGTATGTTATTTGATTGTTGTTGAAAGATGATTGGAAATGATGTTGGATTATTCTTGTGCATAGTTGGATTATGTTGAATTGTGAAGGGATTTGGTGTGATGATGTGGTATTGAAATGATGATTATATATATATATATACACACATTAACCGATTGTTCAAGTTGGTTTTTGGAATGCTTTGCAAATATTGGTTGTATGGAATTATGGAAGAGAATTGTGGTGTTGGGTTGTTAATACTAGATGCCAAACATTTCATTGTAGATAAGTGAAGACATAAGGAAGGGTAAAGTCATGGAAGTTTATATAGTGATGTTATATTTGTATATGTGGTGGCCCCGACGGCCAAGTATTATATATATATATTTTGTGCGTGTTGTGCTGATACAGGTAATTAGACCCTTCTATATGCAACAAAGTGTTGTCCAAATTTTTGGTGACATGTAAGTGAAAGTACAGGTATTTGAACGGGTTCTCGCAGGCCTTATCGGCTTCGGGTGCCAGTCCGGCCCGATGGGATTTTGTGGGAACCATAAAAACAACACTAATCTGTTGCACCTGGTATTTTATCTGATGCAACATATAACTGACTCGTTCTAACGGATGAGTAATCCGTCGAAAATCATAAAAACAGATCACTAATCAATTTTCTATTGAATCAATATTGTTTAGATTTCTTCTAAAGAGAAGAGTCGTCTGTCGCAACAGATGAATGATCTGTTAGATTGTTCACCTGTTGCATTAGATTTTCATAGCTGCATCAGATTTTCATCTGTTGTATTAGATTTTCATCTGTTGCATCAGATTTTCATCTGTTGCATCATATGTTTCATCTATTTCATCAGATGTTTCAGCTATTGCAATACCATTTTTACCAAGACAAACAACAAATCAACCCAGCAACATCAACACATCACACACACACACACTAAGAACATCAACTGTGAACAAAAATCACCAATAAATTTAAATCAATAGTATGACAACAAGAAGAAGAAATGCTAGAAATTAGGGTTTTATTCATTCCACATTTCAATACTACAAGAGTAGTTGACTCAAGTTCCTCTGTTTCTTCATAATTTTTTACTTGTGAAAAAGGAAATGAGACGACGAAGAACTCAAAGTTATTGTCGCCAGAGAAGTATTCACGTCGATTGATGGTTGAAAGTCGAAAACAAAATCGCCCGACTATTTGTCGCCGGAGGTTGAAGAGAGAAATTTTGCAGAACTGTTGGTTGGGAGAAGTTGAGAGAAGCTGGAGAGAAAGTGGTTGATTTAGATTGAAGAGGGATGTGGGTTGGGTTGATTTGTATTTTTGAAAAGATTAGAAAGTTTTGAAAATATTAATCAAACCCACAACTAACTTAATCAAGTTTCCTAATGATGTTTGACCCTATCTGTTGGTCAATGTCACCAATCCTTCATTCAAGACTTAAAAGACACCTTTCCTTCAATTTTCTCAACTTACATAGTGTAAACACCTAATGTTTGACCAAACTTAAGTATTTTTTTGCCATTTTAGTGTTCAATTTGTTTTTCTTAGGAACAAAATTAGATATGTTAAGTTTATCTTATTTTAAATAAATTTGTTTTAATTTTTTTTTTTTTGAAAAAAAACTACAAAAATATAATCACATTTTAAATAAACTTTTATTTTTATCATTATTTATTAATTTATTTAAAAAAAAATACCTTAAACTACCCTATCCTAAACTATCCAACACCCCCACTAATACCTCAATCTCTCCCCCATTATTTCCTCAACTTTCCACGTCCACACACATGCACACAATATTACTCCATATATATTAACCATACAACACAAAAAAATCAAACGGGAAAAAAAGAGTGAAAAAGAAGGGAAAACAGCAGGAAGAAAAAAGAAGAAAAAAAATAAAACATAAGAAGAAGAGTTTGAGTTTGAAGTTTCGGTCAAGTTTTTGGTGACGTCTATCGTGCTTCTCTTTTAGTTAATTTATTATTCAGGTTTTTATCCCATTCTACACTATTTACTTTATAAGTTTCGTCGTGAGTAAAAGCATAAATAAAGTTAATTTCAATGGTTTCTTACGTTATCTAGCGTGTATATTTCGTTACTTTTATGTAGTTTGTGCTATACATTTTTAAAATATAATTAGTTTTTTGGTTTGAAATAATATTCATTAAAATGATTTTGAGTTTTGCGTAAGATAATTTTTTAGAGTTGTTAACGTTAGAAGATATAGCGGTACATTTAATTATATTAGTGCGCGATTAGTGTAATTGTGTTTAAACTAGAACAAGAATATAGGATTCATGCATGCATGTAAAAGATAGAAATAATGAGGGATAACCAAAAAAAATACACACACACCTGGGCACGTTTTTCTTCATATACTAACTGATGTACTTAACTAGAAATGAAACTAACTAAATTTTATTACTTTCATGTCAACATTCTGTTTCCATAATCCTCCAAACCAAATGTCGTTATAAATTATTGTCGTTCAAAGCAAGATCGAAAATGTTATGTAACTTCACAAATATGTAGCTTTTCCTGCTAGAATCTTCATATAATGTTTCAAGATGAAGTTGATTATAATTGGGTGATTCCTTATTTCAGTCACATCATGGGAACCACTATCTCCAAATATACTGTAAAGTGTTTAAATTAGATTCAAACTGAGATAAAATATAAGATGTAGTTCTCAATGCTAAGTTGGAATAAATTGGAGTTTGGTACATGGTTAATGACTTGATTAATCATTTCCTTATAAGGAAAAGTGGCACTAACAAAGAAGGTTTACTAACTATTCCATGTTCTATTATCTTGAGGCAAAGGTTACAACTTTTAGTGCACAATTACTGTGATCTATAAGCTGAAGGAGAGTAGTTTACATTTTTTGATGCTGAAAAAAAAGCTTCAATTTGAATCCTTCTAGTTTACATGTTTGCTCATAATAATCGATCTTGTAAGAGAGTGAATTCATAAAAAATGAGTTAAGTTCTTAACTTCAAAGAAAATTATAGTTTAATATACCAATGAAAATTAATGATGAAGTTGGAAAGCCCTGTTACCGACCATTCGTTATAATAAATTAACCTACCGTTTGAAGCTGATTGAATTGAGTTGGGTAGATTTTAAACCTATTTGTTGCTTATTTAGACTAGGAAAATGGAGACGACTCATAAATACCTCAAAGGTGGGAGAGATATACCAAACCTCGTGGTAAGGCCGAAAAGTACTACTATCGGTAAGCCACGCATCAATGCAGTTTTTAATAAATTCTCAATAAATAAAAGCAGGATGTAAGTAACTTTTAGGATAAAAAATGTTTTATATATCTAAAAGATTAATTTAAGTCAGAGTCAAGTCATTAAAGCGATCGTGCTAGAACCACAGGACTCGAAGGGTGCCTAACACCTTCCCCTCGGTCAACAGAATTTCTTATCCGAATTTCTAGTTTGCAGACCAAAAATAAAGATTCATTTTCTTTTGAATAGGGATTCAATAAGGTGACTTGGAACACCCAAACTCAATTCCAAGTGGCAACTCTGTAAATAAAATGATCCCTATTCAAAACGTCATTTTAATTGGAAAAATTCATTTTCTCAAAGCCAGTTTCCTAGCGGGGTCAGATGCGGTAAAAATAGGGGTGTGACAGATGGCGACTCTGCTGGAGATATAATCAGAATTCAAGCTTTTATATTGACTTGTTTGACTTTATTTAATTTGATATTGCATATTGTTGGCCTAAATGTGTTATTTGCCTACATGTTTAACTGCTTTGATATTATTTGAATTGCAATATAAATTGTCTTCTCTCGCGAACCCATCTGAATCTTCTAAGATACTTTATACTCGGAGATGCAGTATACGCTCCCGAGATTGAGATACCAGAGATGCGGCAACGCTCCTGGGAAGAATTCTGTATTCACCCATTATTTAGGACAAGAAGGTACCAACAATGAGGCCGGAAAGCCCTGCTACCGGTAAAGTTGTCCCTGCCTGACTCAAGTTGTCCTCTCGTTTTACAGCCAGTTTAGATACATAACTCCGCCAGATTAAACTAGTAGAACTGAAACTTAGACATGATTATCCCTTTTAGGCTCCACTTTATTTGCATAACGTGCATTTTTAACTTAGTAAAGGCTCGACAAAGTTTTGAATGTTTAAAAGTACCCTATTTTAAGACTATTCATTTTTTGTGTCACTAGTTGCATTAACTGTTAGACTGTTTTGAATGTTATTCGGCTTTGGAATCCATTAGCGTAAAAGAGGCTGAAAATTGCTCTCCAAAACCTATCCTTTTTCGAAACTCAGATGAGGTGCAAGATTTACTTTCACAATAAAAAATAAAAATTTTTTTTTTTATAAATTATCGAGTTTGCCGCAATCTGGACGAACTACACACACCTGATTCTCATCTCCGCGAGATACGTAGGAAGCCCTCCACGAATTCGGTGATCCTAAAAAACGAAGGTTGTATTTTCTTAAGAAAATAAAAAGAACAGTTTTGATCCTTATAAAAAAAAAATCAATCAATTTGTTTTCAAAAAATTAAAAAAAAATAATTAATAATAAATTCAATAAAATCATTTTCTTTTCAAATAAAAAGTGGATTTCTTCATGTCTCTTGCTTCACGAACTACGCACACTTGATTCTCATCGCAGTGAGATAAGTGAGATACGTAGTCAACCTTTCTTAGGTTCGATGATCCTCATTAAATTTGAAAAAAAAAATAAAGGAAATTAGTCTTCTTCAAAAAGAAATCCTTAGATAAAAAAAAAAAGTTTTCCCTCCCTATTCAAAATTAAAAAAAAAAAAAAAAAAACTTGCTTCATAATTTAAGTTCCTGAACTACGTTTGACCTGATTCTTGTTTAACAAGAAACGTAGACAACTTTTCTTTTGAGTTCGGTCTCATCTAAGAAAATAAATATTGACCTAATAATTGGTATCAACATACTTAAAAATATGAATTGAAAAAAAATTAAGTGTATTATAAGACATGATAGAATGAACCAACTTGGTTGTGAACTATAGATTCTTATGGCACCTCTAATTATACAAAAGTTGCACTTGTAAAGTTTTCTTGCTCCAAGTCAAGTTTAAAATAAATCTAACCTCATTGTTTCATGTTCATTATGTGGTGAGTCTTAGATTGAAAATTCAAAGGCATCGCTCTATTGATCTAGAACTTAGCTTGAATGTATGTTGAGGCAAAATTTTGAGATACACTTGATTTGGGAAAGGATTTTAGGCCTTCTTTGATCCGATTGTGCGTTCCACAATCCACCAAATGACAATAATCCCTAACACTTCCCCCTTTGAGCCTGAAACCTTTTTCTTGGAAAACCACATCTGAGCATATACCTTTCGAGTGCTTATATGAACTACCCCTCTTTTGGCCTACCTCACTGAGCGCACTAAATACGTACAAGTTGCGAATGAAGATTCAAGATCAGAGGCCCAAAGGCAAAGAACGTATAGCCCTAGGAGAACAAAAACAAAAGACGACTTCAAAGAAGAGGAGCAAAGACCCCCATTAAAAAAAAAAGAAAAAAAAACTCCAACAAAGATGAAGAATCTTCATAAAAAAAGTTAATTAAAAAAAAATACTTTTATCGAAAAGAAAAGGGGAAAAGCTCCAGCACAAAATTCATACAAAGTCGAAGCAAATACACGACAAGGGGCAATGAAGCGCAACAAAGAAGATCGAGCGTCAAACCGCAAAAAATGGCAAAAGCACGAAAATAATGCAGTGTTCATTGAGGAATTAGTCACTTAACTCCCAAATATCACCCTACCTGTCCCTAAGCTTACAATATTAAGCAATGACAAGTCCTACATGATTCCATTTTGAGTGTTCTCACATTAGTGGATACTTACATGATTGTCAAGCTTATGGTATCTCATAGATGCATTGAATATCTTTCTGAGTGTGTTTGATTCTTGAATGTCCTCAAATCCGAACTCTTTTATTATGAGTAAATTAGGAATTTAGTTGTGGTAAGGGCACTTGAAACTTGAGGATAAAAAAAATTTTAAACACTTGATTGAGGCAAGATAAAAAGATCTTGTCGAAAATTAAGAATATTCGAGGCACCATTTGAAACTATAGGGATTACTTCTAAGTTGATCTTGATTTTTGTTCGAAAGTAATTAGAGATAATTCGACCATAATGAAAATTGTTAGTACCAATTGAAGTCAAGAAATGAATTAATTTCATTCTTTCATTCTCCAGATATTTACAAAGCACATACTTTCAAAAAAATGAAATAAAAAATATTATATTCTCGTGAACTACATTAGACCTGATTGTTGCTACGCAAGATACGTAGGCAATCCTACAATAGGGTTCGGTCTCACTGAATAAATTTTTTTTTACATCCCTAAAAGGTATAATACTGGGGCATTTATTTTTCTATTAAAGAAATAAAAGTTCCAAAGTTCCTCGCATCCAAAACTGGGGCATATTTTTTTATAAAAAAAATAAAAAAATCTCACTTACCTCAATAGGTAAAACATCTCCTGAGTACTCTTTAGGGAACAAAACTCCCTAATTCTCTTTGTCCTCATTGGGTCCATCCCCTAGCTGATATCTTTTTGTCCTTATAGGGTACCATCCCCTATTTGACATCTTCTTCGTCCTCATAGGGTACCATCCCCTAGTTGATATCTTATTCGTCTTCATAGGGCGTCATCCCCTAATTGACATCTTATCTCGTCTTCATAAGGAGTCATCCCCTAGTTGACATCTTATCTTATCTTCATAGGGCGTCATTCCCTATTTGACATCTTATTTGTCTTTATAGGGCGCCATCCCCTAGTTGACATCTTATTCGTCTTCATAGGGCGTCATCCCCTAGTTGACATCTTATTTCGTCTTCATAGGACGCCATCCCCTAGTTGACATCTTATCTCGTCTTCATATGGCGCCATACCCTAGTTGACATCTTATTCGTCTTCATAGGGTGTCATTCCCTAGTTGACATGTTATCTCATCTTCATAGGGCACCATCCCCTAGATGACATCTTATTCGTCTTCATAGGGCGTCATCCCCTAGTTGACATCTTATCTCATCTTCATAGGGTGTCATCCCCTAGTTGACATCTTATTCATCTTCATAGGGTGCCATCCCCTAGTTGACATCTTATTCGTCTTCATAGGGCGTCATCTCCTAGTGGACATCTTATTTCGTCTTCATAGGGCGACATCCCCTAGTTGACATCTTATTTGTCTTCATAGGGCGCCATCCCCTAGTTGACATCTTATCTCGTTTTCATAGGGCGCTATCCCCCAGTTGACATCTTATCTCCTCTTCATAGGGTGTCATCCCCTAGTTGACATTTTATTCGTCTTCATAGGGCGTCATCCCCTATTTGACATCTTATCTCATCTTCATAGGGTGCTATCCCCTAGTTGATATCTTATTCGTCTTCATAGGGCGTCATCCCCTAGTTGACATCTTATTTGTCTTCATAGGGCGCCATCCCCTAGTTGACATCTTGTTCATCTTCATAGGGTGCCATCTCCTAGTGGACATCTTATTTTGTCTTCATAGAGCGTCATCCCCTAGTTGACATCTTATTCGTCTTTATAGGGCACCATCCCTTAGTTGACATCTTAGGAAACACCATTTCCTAATTTTCCTTATTCGTCTTCATAGGGCGCCATCCCCTAGTTGATATTTTATTTTGTCTTTATAGGGCGACATCCCCTAGTCGACATTTTAGGAAATAAACCTTCCGATTTTTCTTCTTTATGTCTTCATAGGGTATGACAATCCCTAGTTGCATTTTAAGAAACAAATATTCTAATTCTTCTTCATGCATTCACAAGGCATAACATCATTTAGTTGCATTATTGAGAACAAGAATCTTATTTTATTGCATACCTAGCTTTGATTTCTATCATTTTTATTTATTATTGTGTAGTTTTTCTAATAATTCATAAAATTTTTGTAGTGCAAACTGGGGCAAAAAAAAAAATTGTTTGTTTTGTTTTCTTTTCTTTGATGGCGTGCAGATTTTTCTGCGAAGCACATGTATATTCAAGAATGAAATCCCGTATTCAGTCAGAATATAGAAGAATGATCAGTTTGAAGATAGTTAGAGTCAGCTTTGCATCCGTAGTGGCTCAATATCTCAAGAGACATCTTTTAACTTCTGATCAGGAGAACAAGCATCCAAAGTTATTCTAAGAATTGTCCTTTGGAAGAGTGTCAATGACTCAATCCAAGTTCCAAGTTCAAGTCTCAAATCCTAACTTCAAGATCAAATCTTGAGATCAAGGTACTCACCAGAAGAAGGTGAGGCGATAACTGAAGATCTAAGAGGAAGATCTGAATCAAGACAAATAGAATAGATATGAGCTTGTATTTTTCATTTATAGTTTCTCTTTTTCTTTTTTGATGTAATAAAAGGAACTACGAACCGAAAACTCGGTTGGACCTCAACTCGACTCTCTAACTCATTCCTTCAGTCCTACACCCATTTGAACTACATGTGACGTGATTCTCTTACATTCTGAGATATATAGGATGCCCAAAGCCAGGGCTCGGTCACACCTTTTTTCTACTTATTTACATATTACTTTTAAATAAATGGTTAGGTCAAAAATTAGTCATGTTTACTTCTTTGCTTGAAAACTCTTCATATTTCCAAGCAAAGAAGGACATTCTGTAAACACCTAATTTTTTACCAAACTTAAGTATTTTTTCGCCATTTTAGTGTTCAATTTATTTTTCTTAGGATCAAAATTAGATATGTTAAGTTTATTTTATTTTTACTAAATTTATTTCAAATTTTTTTCTTTTTTGAAAAAAATACAAAAATAGAATCACATTTTAAATAAGATTTTATTTTTATTATTATTTATTTATTTATTTAAAAAAATAAAAAAATACCTTAAACTACACAACAGCCCCACTAATACCTCAATCTCTCCCCCATTATTCCCTCAACTTCCCACGTCCACACACATGCACACATGCACACAATATTACTCCATATATATTAACCACACAACATAAAAAAATCAGAGACGGAAAAAAAAGAGTGAAAAAGAAGGGAAAACAGTAGGAAGAAAAAGGAAAAAAAATAAAACATAAGAAGAAGAGTTTGAGTTTGAAGTTCCGATCGAGTTTTCGGTGACGTCTATCGTGCTTCTCTTTTAGTTAATTCATTATTCAAGTTTTTATTCCATTATACACTATTTATTTTAGAAGTTTCGTCATGAGTAAAAGTATGAATAAAGTTATTTTCAATGGTTTCTTACGTTATCTAGGGTGTATATTTTGTTACTTTTATGTAGTTTGTGTTGTACATTTTTAAAATATAATTCGTTTGTTGGTTTGAAATAATATTCATTAAAATGATTTTGAGTTTTGCGTAAGATAATTTTTAGAGTTGTTAACGTTAGAAGATATAGCGGTACATTTAATTAGGGCACGATTAGTGTAATTGTATTTAAACTAGAACAAGAATATAGGATTCATGCATGCATGCATGCTTGTAAAAAATAGAAAAAAAAAGGGATAACCAAAAAAAAATACACACACATCTGCGCACATTATTCTTCATATACTAACTGATGTACTTAACTAGAAATGAAACTAATTAAATTTTATTACTTTCCTGTCAACATTCTGTTTCCATAATCCTCCAAACCAAATGTTGTTATAAATTATTGTCGTTCAAAGCAAGATCGAAAATGTTATGTAACTTCAGAAATATGTAGATTTTCTTGCTAGAATCTTCATATGATGTTTCAAGATGAAGTTGATTATAATTGGGTGATTCCTTATTTCAGTCACATCATTGGAACCACTATCTCTAAATATACTGTAAAGTGGTTAAATTAGATTCAAACTGAGATAAAATATAAGACGTAGTTCACAATGCCATTTTAGTAAGTTGGAATAAATTGGAGTATGGTACATGGTTAATGACTTGATTAATCATTTCCTTAAAAGGAAAAATGGCACTAACGAAGAAGGTTTACTAACTATTCCATGTTCTATTATCTTGAGGCAAAGGTTACAACCTTTAGTGCACAATTACTGTGATCTAGAAGCTGAAGGAGAGTAGTTTACATTTTTTTATGCTAAAAAAAAAAAAGAAGCTTTAATTTGAATCCTTCTAGTCTACATGTTTACTCATAATAATCGATCTTGTAAGAGAGAGAATTCATAAAAAATGAGTTAAGTTCTTAACTTCAAAGAAAATTAAAGTTTAATATACCAGTGAAAATTAACAATGAAGTTGGAAAGCTCTGCTACCGACCATTCGTTATAATAAATTAACCTACCGTTTGAAGCCGATTGAATTGAGTTGGGTAGATTTAAACCTATTAGGTGCTTATTTAGACTAGGAAAATGGGGACGACTCAAAAATGCCTCAAAGGCGGGAGAGATATACCAAACTCGTGGTAAGGCCGAAAAGTACTACTATTGTTAAGCCACGCATCAAGGCAGTTTTTAATAAATTCTCAATAAATAAAAGCAGGATGTAAGTAACTTTTAGGCTAACAAATGTTTTATATATCTAAAAGATTAATTTAAGCCAGATGTAAGTCATTACAGCGACCGTGCTAGAACCACAGGACTCGAGGGGTGCCTAACACCTTTCCTCGGTCAACAGAATTTCTTATCCGGATTTTTAGTTCGCAGACCAAAAATAAAGAGTCATTTCCTTTTGAATAGGGATTCAATAAGGTGACTTGGAACACCCAAACTCAATTTCAAGTGGTGACTCTGTAAATAAAATAATCCCTATTTAAAACGTCATTTTAATTGGAAAAATCCATTTTCTCAAAACCAGTTCCCTAGCGGGGTCGGATGTGATAAAAATAGGGGTGTGACACATAGCAGTAGTAATATAACCTCCCAAATATTATTTATCCCCCATGCATGAGCTTTATCAAACTTGCATTTATTCCCTGCCTCCCAACATGGCTTGATTAACTTTTGAACTAGCTAGATTGTTTCTTTCTGCTTGTACTAGTACTATTATTTTCATGTTTTATTGGGGCCACCATGTCACATGCTCATATTACACAGAACACCCGGCCACCCCCACTCCTCTTCTCTGTGATAAAGTATGAAACTAGAGAAATAAGAAGGAAAAGATCAAATATGCAAATGACATAAAAAAAACACTGGTCTCGCAATGTATTGCTTGGATGAGTAGCTCACATGCTGTGAAGAGTCCCATATCGATTCTTTAAAGGATAAGTAGATTCTTCAATACACTTCAGACAATTCACTTAACTTTAAGCTAATTTTGAGGGCTGAGATAAATCAAAAGTCTATCTCATTATTTGATATCAAAGTAGAATTTATCCCAATTCATCTTTGATGTTGGCCCCTCCTACTTAGACTTAAGGGGTGGAGTGGTATGAAGAGTACACACCGGCCATTAAAGAATAAATAATATATTTGAGCAATTTTATTTATTGAATAGCTCTTAAGATGTCTATTTCTTTACACATATTTTGTCCATTTCTTTTTATTTGTCTAGTTGCATTTTTCATTCTTCGTACAATAATATATATTAAAACAATATTTATTTTATTAAATTATCCTTATTAACTTTACTTTTGAAACATAAATTTGACTACAAGTGCTCCAATAAATATGAGAACTAAAAAGATAAAATTACGAAATTAAATGAATTCTCTTGCTCCTTTTGTTTACTTTGGCTTATCCACAATGGACTTTGTATTTTCTTTACAAATAATATATATATATATATATATATAAGCATAATATCATATTTATTAGTGTATAATCTTACGTCTTCAAAAATAATTTAAAAATAAGTAATTAATGTTATAGATAAAATATAAAATAAAAATAATTTTTTTTATTAATATGCTAAATTGAAAAAATAAAAGTAAAAAATTGTTAAAAATCTAGAGAATAAATTAAAGTAAACTAAGGAAAGTATTTATCGAAATAAGCAATTTTTTTCACCGTCTAACAATACTTACCCACTATTAATTTTTCACACATATTAAGAAATAATAAATAATATGAATAATTTTACAGTATTACCTTTGAATAAGATAAATTTAATGTCATAAAAAATACATTGACTGATACATAATATTTAATAGCAATTATAAAATAAATAAAAAATAAATTATTCATTAACTTTTTAAATTAGATAAATTTATTAAACATTTGTTTTTAATATATTAAATAAAAACTACTGAACAGAGGAGTAAAAGACAAAAAAATATTTTTAGTATCAATTTTATTTCTATTGCTATTTTCAAAATGGCTCAAATATCGATTCTAGCACTTGTTTCCCTAACACGACATAATTTGTCTAAGATTAGGCCCCTTGGGGCCTCCAAGTTCCACCCACTTGGAGGTTTTTCGAGTGTAATATTGGAGAGGTAGGATATACAGCCAAGCTAACTTAAATTTCTGAATATTTTTTAAGTAAAAAAGTTTCTTCACTCAAAATTTTAGTAAATTTTTTATTTTAAAGGTGAATACTTGTCTAAACAAAATTTTCTTTTTAATATCCTCTTTTAACTTACATGCAATACATAAGCATATCGAGCTATTTCATTTAACCACTTAAATTACGATTTGTTTCAATTGAAAACTTAAATTTTGCACACCTTTTTACGCGTATTCTCATTCGTCTATAGGTAGTTGATTTGATCACATAAAATATGTCATTTTCTTTAATTATACGCATTTGCCTCAATACATCATAAAACTCAAATCTTTTACAGTTAAGGTTGATGCATATAGTTAACTGTTAACGGAGGCGCGATTAATCAGGCCCAATAGTAGTTACAAACCGGAGGCCCAGATATATTTTTACATTGTATTTTAATTTCATTAATGTTGATAAATATATAAGGATAGAGGTCCTTCTAGATGGTTCAGTTTTGAAATAGAAAAAGATATTTTTCTCTCTCTCTTTCGTCACTCTCATGGTTAGGCTTTTGCCTTGTATTTTAATGGCGATCTCGAGCTTCCATGCTCTAACATGGTATCAAAGCACATATCTGTGATCCTTACGAGTCCCTCTATCTTCCGATACTACCCTCGAAGGGTTTCTATTCATGTGAAAGTTCGTCGCTGTCTTCATTTTGGAGTTTTCCCATCAAAATCAGTATATCCAAGGCCTTACTTCTTCAGGTTACGAACAAGGGCGGTAACCATTTTTTTTCATGTATGTTTGACTGTTTGTTCATAATTTTGGTTGTAATCTGGAATTTTGATGAAACCCTAGCTTGTGCTTCTATAGATGATGTAAATTTATGAGATTTTGATGAAACCCTAGCTTGTAATTCTATCGATGATGTATATTTCTGAGATGTGTGTGTTTAGCCACTGTGTTCTTAATTTTTGATACATATTCCTGAGATCTAGTTTGTGTGCTCATAGTTTTGTTGTAACTTCTATGTTTCACTAAAACTGAGAGGTGTTGAAATTCATTTTGTCATAAGTCAGTCAATATGCCTACATCTGGATCTACGTCTACGGAAAATGTGCCTAGTACTTCTGGATTTGATGAATTTTTTGTCTCCCCGACTCATCCATTATATCTGCATCTTTCTGATAATCCTGGTACACATTTGGTGACTCCATTATTTGATGGTATTAGGTTTATTGTCTGGCGTAAGAATATGATGACCACCTTGTCTGCTAAGAATAAATTGGGGTTAGTTACTGGTCTTGTGTCCAAACCTGCACTCAATTCTCCCTATTTTTCGTTATATGAGAGGTGCAACAACATGGTTATAGCATGGATTACAAACTCTTTGTCTACTGAATTGGAAACTAGCGTAATGTGTTTTGATTCTGCCAGAGACATTTGGACTGATATAAATGAACAATTTGGTCAGTCCAATGGTACTAAATATATTCAGATCCAGAAAGAGATTAACTCTACTGTGCAGGGTTTTTCTACTATCTCGTCCTATTTTACTAGACTACATACTCTTTGGGATGAGTTAAGTACCTCTTATGTGGGTCCTGTACGTACTTGTGGGGCTTTCGGGAAGTTTATGAAACAACAAAAATTGTTCCAATTTCTTAGTCGCTTAAATGATGAGTATTCACTCTATAAGAGTAACGTTCTAATGACGCATGCACTGCCTTCCCTTAGTTGTTCTTATGCTATGTTGCAACATGTTGAGAAGCAGCATGAGACATCCCCTCCTATCCCTGGATTCTCAAATAATTCAGCTTCTTTTAATTCAGTGTCTCAGAACACTTCTGTAGGAAGAGGATATAATCAAAGATTTAATTTTGACTCTAAAAGGACTTTTTCCTCCCCACTGCCATATGATGCTAGAAGAACTCAACCTGATGGCAGAAAACCTTTTACTCTTAATTCTGGTCCCTCAACATCTTCACCTGTTTTCAGCAAGTATGGCAAGAACTCTGGACACCATATTGATAAGTACTATAAACTCCATGGCTATCCTGCTGATTTCAAATTCACTAAAGGCAGAAGGTTTATGTCTCTTGCACAATCTGACAGTTCCTCAGCTGATCCTTCTGCCTCTCATGTCAAAACTGAGGATGGTGATTATATATTGACCAAGGATAAATTCCATCATTATCAGCATCTTCAACAGCTACACAGTACTTCTATTGGAAAATCCTCTTCTCCTCATCCTGGATCTCATCATTAACCTACTGAGCATTTTGCCCATTTTGCAGGTATGTTCAATCACCCTGTTGTACTGTCTACTGCTTTTCATGCTAGTGTTGTGTCAAATCTAGGTCTAAATCCTTAGATACTTGACTCTGAAGCTACTAATCACATGACTCCTCACAAATCTCTTCTTCACAATATAGCCCCTCTAGATTTACCTCAGTTAATTAGCCTTTAGAATGGCTATAAAGTTAAAGTTGTGTCAATTGGACCATTGGGACTCAGACCTGATATGATTTTGCATAATGACTTCTTAGTTCCATCTTTTCAGTTCAATCTCATCTGCATACACAAGCTTCTTTCTCAACTTGATTGTACTGCTATCTTCACCAAATTTAACTGTATTTTACAGGGCCCTTCTCTGAAGAAGCAGTTAGAAATTGGTAAAGCTACACATGGGCTGTACTACTTTTCTTCCCCTGATCCTATCTTTCCCATTGTAACTTGTAGTGTTACTGATTCTACTAGTTGTACTTTTTTTTCAAAGAGTATAAATAAAATTGATTTGCTCTGGCATCAAAGACTTGGTCACATTTCTTTCCACAAAATGAAATCTATTGATTTTTTCTGGGAAGATATCTTCAAAGAAGTCTTTTATGTGTGATATATGTCCTAAGGCTAGACAACATAGGTTACCTTTCCAACCTAGTTCTTCCACTTCTTCTTTTCCTTTTCAGCTTGTTCATATTGATGTTTGGAGTCCTTATCACACCCAAACCTATAATGGTTTCATATATTTTCTCACATTAGTGGATGATTTTACCAACACATCTCCTGTCATCCAAATCTAGTGCTTCCTCTATTATAAAAGCATTTGTGACCATGGTACAAGTTCAGTATCATCATACTGTTTAAGTTTTTAGGTTTGATAATGCTTTTGAACTGGGAAATAGTACTGATCAGCAAAAGTTCTTTTCTGATCATGGCATTTTACACCAGACTACCATTCCACACACTCCTCAACAAAATAGGGTTGTGGAAAGGAAATACAAACATCTTTTAGAGGTTTCCAGGGCTTTGCTTCTCCAGTCCAAACTCCCTTTAAAATACTAGGGTGAGTGTGTATTAACTGCTACATATTTAATCAATAGGTTCCTTGCTGTTCCTCTGAAAAATATTTCCCCTTTTGAAAAGCTTCATGGTTTCCCTCCATCTTATGATCATTTGAGAAACTTTTGGTGCCTTGCTTATGCAGCTACTCCTACACCTCTTAGGGATAAACTTAAACCTAGATCTATTTCTAGTGTATTCTTAGGTTACTCTTTTGGTAAGAAAGGTTACAAACTTCTCAATCTCTCCAATTTCTCTATTTTTTATTCTAGAGATGTCATATTCCATGAATATATTTTTCCTTATCCTACCTATCATCCTCCCTCTCCTTTTTCTGCACCTCCTGACTATGTTGAACCCTCTTCAGTTACTCCATCTCATCTTGTTACTCCTATTGTTCCTCATATTATTGTAACACCCCGTACTTAATTACGTGCATTAGTCATTGTTATATGTGTTGGGGTATATGTATTGATCCTAAGTTAGGTATATATGAGTTTAAGTATGAGTATTGATTATTTTGAGATGGTTTCAAGTGTATAGTTTGATTATAGGTGTATAGGAATCGACTTTATTTATATCGGAATTTTCCCGTCGATGGTTCCATACGAAGGTTATTGAATAAGCTTTCCAACGATATAAAGATTTCCAAAAACGGATAAGTTTCGGATATAAGCGAGCTCGTTCGAAACTTTAAAACGGTGGTCGGGATGTGAACAGTAAAATGTGCAGGAAACTACTGAGGCCTGCCAGTTTTTTGGGTCAACTTTGAACGATCATAACTCCCTCAATATAATGAACTGGTTGAGCTACCATATATCAAAAGAAAGATCTTTGAGTCTTCTTTCCAATGAAATTGGTTTCATCCAAATCCAACATCTGAGTAAGGAGTTATACTCGTTTTACTTCAGCCTCTCAAAATAGATTTTTAGGGTCAACTTCAAACGATCATAACTACTTGTACAGGACGAACTGGGTGGATTAATTTATATTAAATGAAATACCTTTGAATTATCTTTCTAACGATACCAATTTCACCCAAATCCGATATCGGAGCAAAGAGTTATGGCCGATTTACTTTAGCCTATCAAAACAGTCCACCATGGACAGATTCGGATTTACTTAAATTTTTAAGGGCAATATGGTCATTTTCCATCACCTCATGGACGAAAATTGGTCATTATATACATATACTTAGCCTTATATCCACCATTTATCATCCAAATCATTGAAGAATAAGAAACCCTAGCCTAAGTTCAACTCCAATTATCTTGTGATTCAACCGTAGAAAATCCAAATTGATTCCGTAGTTGTGTTCACCGTCTCAAGGGCTTCGAGAAGCACCCCTTATTTGTGCCAACAGGACTTCGAAATCAAAAGGGCCATTTTTTTTGGTAAGGATGTAAATTATGTTGGTGTTATTTATATGGATATGTATATATATATATATATGCATGTGAGCATAAGAAGTATGTTATTTGATTGTTGTTGAAAGATGATTGGAAATGGTGTTGGATTATTCTTGTGCATGGTTGGATTATGTTAAATTGTGAAGGAATTTGGGGTGATGATGTGGTATTGATGATGTGGTATTGAGATGATGATTATATACATATACACACATAAACCTATTGTTCAAGTTGGTTTTTGGAATGTTTTGCAAATATTGGTAGTATGGAATTATGGAAGAGAATTGTGGTGTTGGGTTGCTAATACTAGATGCCAAACATTTCATTGTAGATAAGTGCTTTGTAAAGGCGGGAAGTTGTGTTGAATTGGTAGCTGATTCTACAACGAGGTATGTAAAGCATACTCTAACAATGTTCTTTGGCATGAAAACACCAATGTTCCATCAAGTAAGATTCCGAGGTTGTCCAAAAACATGTATTGTTCTACGTTACCAACGAAGTTGTTTCCATCCTATAAAGTGTCAAAATGTTCATTGATATACCAAAAGGCTCTTATTTCATTGTTGTGATATTGATGATTCTGAAACATATTGTTGATGTACCAATGAGTCCTTATTACATCGTTATTGTATAGAAGGTCTATTACTTGGTTCCTATTGATGTATCATTGTTTCAAGGTATCAAAAATGTGGTGACGACCGAAATAACAATCTCAAAGATTAATTGAACTAAGTGATGAAAGTTCTCTCTTATCGGGTGGTATCCCAGGGGCATAAGCCTAGCATGGGTCGATCCCTATTTCATGTGTTTATGGGTGGTATCCCAGGGGCATAAGCCTAGCATGGGTCGATCCCAGTTGATATGTACTGGAGGCATCCTAATGGTCACAGTACAGTACAGTAATGATTACAAAGACGATAAGAACGAAGGTAAAGTGATTGAATAAATACAATGTACAGGTTGTCACAAGTTCTAGTAAGTGTGGTCCACTCCTATTACGACTTATTCACTTGTTTCTGATTTCTATTGAGCTCCTATATCATATGTGATTATTTACAGCTTTACATACTCAGTACATATTTCGTACTGACGTCCCTCACGGGGGACCTGCATTTCATGCTGCAGGCACAGGTACCTCAACTCATACACCGCACAAGTAGGAGCCAGGTCATACAGCTATTGTTGGTGAGCTCCAGTTTGCTTCGGAGCTTTCCGAGTCGGTTCCTTATGTTTTGTTATTGTACATGAGTCACGTGTGGGCGGGGGTTTGTCCCGACCCTAGTTATGTCATGTATATCCTAGAGGCTTTGTAGACATAAGGAAGGGTAAAGTCATGGAAGTTTATATAGTAACGTTATATTTGTATATGTGGTGGCCCCGACGGCCAAGTATTATATATATATATTTGTGCGTGTTGTGCTGATACAGGTAATTAGACCTTTCTATATGCAACGAAGTGCTGTCCAATTTTTTTGGTGACATGTAAGTGAAAGTACAGGTATTTGAACGGGTTCTCCCGGGCCTTCTCGGCTTCGGGTGCCAGTCCGGCCCGATGGGATTTTGGGGCGTGACAATTATCCATCCATCCTCTTCTTGTTTTCCCCACCTCTTAGACGGAGTTCTAGATTATCTCATCTTTCTGCTCATTTTCAGGATTATGTCTGTTCTTCTGTTATTCCTTCTCCCCTACAAGTTAATTCCAAGAAATCTAGTGCTGATATACACATGCATGAGCCTTTATTTTACTAGCAATCTACTTCTAGTCCTGCTTGGCAAGCGGCCATGCTATAGGAATTTAAGGCTCTTGAGGACAATCATACTTGGGATATTGTTCCACTTCCTTCTAATAAGAAGGCTATCCCTTGTAAATGGGTGTACAAAATCAAACAAAGGTCTGATGGTACTGTTGATAGGTATAAAGCTAGGCTTGTCATTAGGGGTGATACTCAAAAGAAAGGCATTGATTATCATGAGACTTTCTCTCCTGTGGTCAAACTTATCACTGTCAAATGTCTCTTATCTCTTGCTGCTAAACATCACTGGACTGTTTTCCAGCTGGATGTCAACAATGCTTTCCTTTATGGAGATCTTCATGAAGATGTATATATGAAGATTCCCCCTAGCCTTGATGTTTCTTCTTCTTCTTCTTGTGCAACTTCCTTGGCTTGTAAACTTAGGAAATCCTTATGTGGCCTCAAACAGGCATCCAGACAGTGGTTCTCAAAGTTGTCTGAAGACTTGTTGTCTAGAGGCTACATTGCTAGCAAAAATGATTACTCTCTTTTCACTAAATCTGTTGATGACTCTTTGGTTGTTCTGGTGGTTTATGTTGATGATATTTTGTTGGCTGGGTCATACATTGATGAAATGACCAGTCTAAAATCTTTTCTTGATCACCAATTCAAGATTTAAGACTTAGGCCTGGTTCATTATTTTCTGGGGCTGGAAATCATTTCTCATGATGGTGGTTATCTTATGCATCAGCATAAATATACTTCTGATCTACTTGATGAATTCCATTGCTCCCAATTCACTCCTATTGCATCTCCTTTGGAACCCTCTATGAAGCTGGTTCCTGATATGGGTGATCTTTTACCTGAGCCTTCAGTGTTCTGGAGATTGATTGGTAAACTCAATTTTTTGCAACATACCAGGCCTGACATTTCTTTTGTTGTTCACCACCTGTGTCAATTCTTACATTCTCCTTGTGTTGATCATATGAAAGCTAGGATCTATGCTCCCCATTATTTGCTTAATGCTCCTGATCAAGGCATTTTTTCCCAGCTTCCCTTTTCTTCTCACTTTCTGCATTTACTGATTCTGACAGGGTTGTATGTCCTCTTTCGCGGAGGTCTGTCACTGGTTATTATGTATTTTTGAAGGGATGTCCCATCTCTTGGAAGAGTAAAAAACAACCCACCATTGCTCTTTCTTCAGCTGAGGCTGAATATCGCGCATTACGCAAAGTGGTTGCTGAGATTGTTTGGCTTATACATTTGTTTACTGATTTGGGTCTTCCCATTTCTTCTCCTGTTCCTATATACTGTGATAGTCAGGCTGGTCTTCAAATTTCCAAGAACCCTATATTTCATGAACGCACGAAGCACATTGAGATCGATTGTCACAATGTTCGTGATTGTCTTGTTGCCCATCTTATTTCTCTCCATTATGTTGCTTCTGCTCATCAGGTTGCTGATATCATGACCAAGTCTCTCAGTGGCCCTCTTCATCATCATTTTCTCTCCAAGATGGGCGTGCACACACCCTCCAGCTTGAGGGGGGTGTTAACGGAGGCCCGATTAATCAGACCCAATAGTAGTTACAAACTGGCGGCCCAGATATATTTTTACATTGTATTTTAATTTCATTAATGTTGATAAATATATAAGGACAGAGGTCCTTCTAGATGGTTCAGTTCTGAAATAGAAAAAGATATTTTTCTCTCTCTCTTTTGTCTCTCTCATGGTTAGGGTTTTGCCTTGTATTTTAATGGTGATCTCGAACTTCCATGCTCTAACATTAACGAGATAACATATTTTATATAACTGACTTAACTATCTAATAAATGAACGGAAACACACGTAACTTTTTTTTTCTTCAAAATTTAAATCGAATCTATGTAATTGAAACGTTTTATTTTCAAATATCATCACATTCATGCTCAAACGACTAATAATTTCTCCATAAGAAACCGTTCTCCTTGAGTTAGCAAATCGGTCACTCTTTCACAACTCAATTATAGAAGTTCAAGTCTACATTTTTCTAAAAATTTAATATTAGTTGGAGGAGGTTAGGACTTAGGGTCTTAGGGACCCTCATCAAGAATTCATATGTGGAGCTCATAAGAGCAAATTAACCGCTTAAGGACGTGGTTTAATTTAATTTGATTTGATAAGACATAATTATATCTTTACCAAGCCCTTGACACATGAACTACTACTATAAAATAATTGATGAAATTTGAAAGATCGTATTTCATAGATGTCCTGATCCCAACTAGACCTTCAAGGCCCATATACAATTATACGACGACGATCAAACCTGAGAAAAGAAAAAACACTTTCTTCGTCTCAATTTATATGACGATGATTGACTAAGCACAAAATTTAAGAATATTAGAGTTGCAACAACCAATCAGGTAATACTCTGACAGTGATAGAACAGTCTGATGCATTAAAATTTTCGTTAAGTATGAAGTTCAAAAAAAAGTCGAACCAGAAATGATTTATTGTAGGCTGCGTTAATCAGAAAGTGAATGAGGTCGGCTGCTTGATATTAGAGTTGGTGGTACAAAGCAAAGGCAGAGAAGGGAGGGCACACTTTGATTTGATGATAAATAAATATATGTGGGGTTTATTTTTGCTGATTTTTTCTTAATCCATTCTCTTTGTTTATAAGGGACATTTGGGCAGTTGAGTATGGCCATATGACATTCTAGTCCAAGTTAATTTCGTAAGATTGAGGGCACCTACTGCTCTTTCCTTCTCTGATTTGGACACATCAATCACTAAATTCACTTCTCATTTCTGAAAACAAACAATGTCCAAAAATTTAGCTCACTTATAATTGGAAGGGTTTTGTAATCTTGTATAATTATTTTGTTTGTGATTTTCATAAATCTTGAAAAATTTAGGTCCTTGTCTCTTCTGCCTTTGCTTTTTTTTATTCCATGTATTAAAAAAAAATTAAAAAAAGACAATGCAATGTTATATTAGTAAGCAGCAAACAATTACTACAACGAGACAGGTTTGGACGATTGTCTCTTGCATCAACAAATCATTTGAATGGTATCCATCCATAGTACGTAGTAGATGTAGTATTGTTTCCGTAGTTTCTATTTTTGTGATTTTTATTTCTCTCTTTATTTAAAAAGGAATGACTTGTTTTGATTTGATTCGGAGCTTGAAAAAATAAAGAGAAATTTTGAATTTTGTGGTTTTAAATTACATTTATATCAAATGTACCAAATAATTATTGATCTTGTGTTCTTAAACATGCCACGTGAAACTTTGAAATTAAAGTGTGGCAGAGAGAAAAGGGTCATTCTTTCTTGTTGAAACAGTCTAAAAAGGAAAATAAATCATTCCTTTTAAAATTGAGGAACGCTATCAATTGTTTCTTGTACTTAGGTTTTTGTCACCATCTGTTATTTTTTGTATTGTTATTATCATATTATCTTGTTGTACATACTATTGAGAATGTTTTGTCATGCGTCTATTAAAGCTTATTTATTTTTCTGAATTGTTTTTTTTTGAGCCAAATCTATCGAAAGCAATTGCTCTACTTCTGAAGGTAGAGATCTGTATACACTATATCCCTTTGAGATCCCGCCTTATAAACTATGTAGACACGTAATTTTGTCCCCCTAAAAGTTCATTTTATCCATTTTTAGCTCACCTCACCACGTGCCCTCACCCACGTGATTACATCCCACAAAAATACAAAAATAACAATCCCTAACTAATTTTATCTTATCCTAACAACCTACCCAATCAAAATAAACCACATCACACCCACCTCACTACCCCAATACCCACCCACATGACCCCTCACACTATTACCTACCATATATACATATCACATTCTCACGCATAGAGATTCCATTTTTTTTTCCAATATATACACAATCATCTTCTCCACAACAAGGGGGGATCCTCCATTTTTTTCTTGGTCCATTAGCACACAGAAAACACACGAACACCCACAAACTTCATCATCAATACCGACCTCACACACAAACACCGACTAGACGCACACACTCAACATCTTCTTCGATTAACACACATACACTCACAAAAAATAGATTGAGGGAGGGGGGTAAATAACGATTGAGAACCAGTAAAAATGGACAAAAGATAGAGGGATTCGAACGAAAAGGGTAGTGAGAGCTAAGAGAAAACGAGTTTTGTGGTTTGATTACTGCTCCGGCGACAGATTCGCCGGAAACGCAACTAAGCTACCACAAATCCGTTCAAAAATCCATCGGATACATCCTAACTAGTATTTCCTTGTCGTTCGATCATCGCCGGAGCTGACCGGAGCCGAGGCAACGCAAAACCTTCATGCAGACCTCGATCTACTTTCAATTCCATCCAAGCTCGTCAGATTCTTGTTTGGGTTCTCTTATTCTCACGATTGTCAGCTCGAGGTGGGGGTGGGTCCTTCGAAATCCGATCCGAATCTCCTTGTTTTGCTATTCTCAGTTCTGAGTTGGAATGGTTGGTCACTGTTGAGGCTTGTCGAAGCTTCGTTTGAAGCCATGACAGTCCATTCCAATGATCATAGTGTCGTTTGCCGGCGAAACTCATAACTTCATTGACGTGAATGGTTTTGGGTTCGATTGAGTTGACGGGTTCATGTTGAATTCGTTGGTTGAGGTTCGATCCGAGGTTCCAGTGCGGATTTTATCTCGTTGAATCGAATAATACTTGAAAACGGCATTGAGGTCCAATTCTACTCTTTTTTTTATTTCGTCGTTTGTCATGTTCAATGCTTTGAATTGGACAGAGTGTGTTGGTTGATCAGTGATGATATGAATTGTTGTTTGTTTTGATTCGGTGCTTGATTTATTTAATTATGGATTGATTATGAATTGTGCGATGAAATAATATCTCATGAAGGATTAAAATTGATAGTTGGGGGTGAACTGAGAAGTTGATTAAAAGGGATTAATTTAGACTAACTTTGATTTATTATTGCTTTGTTTAAATTCGGAAAGCATGAATATTGTCGGAACGTGATAGTATCATGATAGTCGGATAGGGAAATGTAGGTTCGAGTAAGCAAATTAAGAACTTGTATTTTGGTTGAATGTTTGAATATGCGTGCGAATATTTCTTCCTAGTTTATCGTATTTGATTCGAGTGTATTCGTTTGGCCGGAGAATGCCCGAGGTTTCATGTATTTATTCACCGGGGAATGCCCCGATGTATTATGTCTTCGAAGGAGGTTCGTGATCAAGGCCTGAGGCACCGGGTGAAGCATTGGAGCTTAGTCTAGGACTAGCTTAGAATAGGATTTATATTTTTTTTTGTATTTTTCTATTTTTGGATTGTAATAATTGGACTGAACACTAAATTTTGAATTTGTTTTATTTTGTGTGTTTGATTGATTGTTTTATGTGTTTTTGTGTGGTTTATACATTTGTAATGTCAAATTAGTCGATACGCTCCACCAAGCGACCGTGGTCGAACCACGGGATCGAGGGGTGCCTAACACCTTTTCCTCGGTCAACAGAATTCCTTAGCCGGAATCTCTATTCGCGGATCAATTTAAAAGAGTCAAAAATCATTTTGAAAAGGATTTCCAAAGGTGACTTGGCACACCAGATTATGCCGAGTGGCGACTCTGAGTTTTGAATATAAAAAGTCCTTTTCGAAACTAATTTTCATCTTTTGTCACTTTAATAATAAAAACCCTTTCGAAACTTAAAACCGAATCTTTTTTGGATGTTGGAAAGAGGGGTGTGACAGTTCTGGCGACTCTGTTGGGGATCTTTTCAGAATTAGATCTTATTTTTGGAGTCATATCGTCTTTGTTTGACATTATGGGTGTATAAACATTGTTTGTGATTATTGATTGTGTTATTGTTATCACTGTTGTGCGTTTTCATGCTCTTTGTGTACAGTATTTATCCTATTTATTACCGCTTTTATATCTAGCATCATGTGTCTACCTCCAGGCCTTCTTTCTGCAACAAGTCCGTAGTACACGTGTTGTACACTACCTCTAGTTGAGCCACCCTTATTTTAGGGGGGAGCCGTCGGTGTTATGGAGTAGGTGGAAAGCAAAGCAGCCACTATCGACCATACGCTCCCCCGAACAGTCTCGTTAGTGAACCACAACACAGGTTAGCCTTTAGGTCATGGTTATGTGCATCACATTGAGACCTAGTGGGGCCCACTTGGTCCTTTGTAGGAGACTCACCTCTAAAGCATCCCTACGTGCTAAATATTGCATCTTTGAGGATAACATGGTCATTTGATGGACTGATTTGGGAAAAACATGTGTTAGAAGTAAAGTGTGTGGGTAATGAAAAAAAAAAGAAAAAAAAAAAGTTTCGTAATTTTTAGAGTTTTTTTTATGGATTTTATTTTTCACAATTCCAAAATTCAAAAGGATTTTTTTACCTTTCGCACTCATTTTCTCAAAAAAACATCAAAAAGATTTTCCTTTGTCTCGTTTAGCATGCATTCACAATTCGAAAACTTCAAAAAGATTTTTCATTCATAGGATGTGTTTATAAAAGAAAAATGCAAAAAAAAAAAGATGTTAGAAATTTTTTTACATTTCATATAACGAAAATACCAAAAAGATTTTTCTTTCATAGTTGTTGATGACATTTTTCTGTGAAGTATCAAAATGAAAACTCAAAATATTTTATTAACATGGTTCATCGTTTGTCTTTGGCCGTATCTCTTAAGTCAGGGTCTAGCCTGTTATTTAATCATTAATTGTCCAATCTGGACGAACTACGCACCCCTGATTCTCCTCTTTCGGGAGTGAGATACGTAGGCGGCCTATTGTTGGTTCGGGGATCTTATTTAAAAAATCCAAAAAAAAAAATTCTTCACTTTTCATCTAGAGTAGGCGTTTCATACATGTCTTGAAAATAAAAATACAAAAAAAAATCCTTAATAGTCGTAGGTTTTATTTTTGGTTGATCTTATTCCAAAAATTTCAAAAAAAGATTTTTTTCACTCTTTATTTAGAGTAGGAGTTTCATATACATCTTCCAAAGAAAACTACAAAAAGATTTTCCTTTAATAGTTTCAAGTTTCATTTTCATATGAAATTCAAAATTGAAAACCCCAAAAGATTTTTCTTTGGTAATCATAGGTTTTGTTTTGTATAGGTATTTTAAAAGTAAAAAATGCAAAAAGATTTTCGTCAATTCTTTTGACAAATTGTTATTTTCTTTTCTTTTTAAAGTTTCAAGGAAAAAAATGAAAAAAGATTTTAATTGGCCATTTTGGCAAGACTTCACGAACTGCGCACACTTGATTCTCTCCTTTTGGGGTGAGATACGTAGGCGCCCTTTTAGGGTTCGGTGATTTTTTTTCAAAAAAAAAAAAGAGGTTTTGAAAAATCGTTGAACTCTAACGCATTTGCTATCTCTTGTCCAGTTAGTTTAAGGTGGTTGGTTTGTAGCATTTTGGCTGGTCCTCCATATTGCTCCAAGTCACAGAGGAAGTTATGACCAACAAGGATACCGAGTTAGTTGTCACTAATCAGATAGGGAGTTTGGGGAATGAGAATGTAGAAGCTAATAAAGATATTCGGAAATTGAGGCAACAAATGATAGAAATGCATCAAGCTTGGGCTAATGGGTTGCCGCCTCATCCATTTTTCGCAGATAATCTGGAATATTTTTCTAGCTTACCTCCCGTGTCACATGCACAATTTCCCATTTTTGTTGATATTCCACAACATGCATCAGGATCAACTCCGGGGCAGCAATATCCAACCACTTCCAATGTTCATTTCCTCACTCCCCAATCCAAGACTACCACATACTCGGCTCCAGCTGTTGTTCATGCTTTTGTGGCACCACCCCCACCTCATACTTTTGATGTTCATCCACAAGTTGTGCCTCCCTACTCTATAAGAGAGCCTGCATTAAATATTTTTAGTGATCAGCATTATCCTCTCGAGCCTACATTTAAGTCGACTGGTCCTTACGATTGCCCTCAACCGCCTGAATTTACTCCTAACACTGAGAAGCCTGTTATGACAAAAGAACAAGAGGAAATAGCCAGAAAATTAAGAAGTTTGGAACTGACTATGAAAAACTTTCAAGGACTTGGGGGGTACAAAAGTGTCGCATATAAAAATTTGTGCATGTTTCCTAGTGTACATCTTCCTCTTGGTTTAAAAATGCCGAAGTTTGAGAAGTATGATGGACATGGCGATCCTGTAGCACATTTGAGACGCTATTGCAACCAGCTAAGGGGTACTGGAGAGAAGGAAGAATTACTCATGGCATATTTCGGTGAAAGTCTTTCAGGTCTAGCTTCAGAATGCTCTATTGACCAAGACATTGACAAATGGATTAGTTGGGATGACCTAGCTAACGAATTTGTGCAACAATTTCAATATAATGTGGAGTTGATCCCTGACGAAAAATCCCTAACTAGTATAACAAAGAAGAATGCTAAGAGTTTCAGGGAGTATGCGATCAGATGGCGCGAACAAGCTGCTAGAGTAAAACCGCCAATGAAAGAAAGCAAAATAGTGGAGATGTTTATTCAAGCGCAGGACAAAACATATTATCAACACTTGTTACCTGCATTAGGCAAGCCGTTCATTGAGGTCCTTAAAATGGGGGAGATAATAGAAGAGGGAATTAAGACTGGTCGCATTGTGAGTTTTGCAACATTGAAAGCGACTACTCAAGTAATTCAAAAGAGTTCAGGAAGTGTTGGGGAGAAAAAGAATGAGAAAGATGCATCTGCAATTATAGTTGGACAGCATGAAAGGTCAAGAAGACCACCACGTCGTCGATCTCAGGCTCAAGCTCAAGTTTATGCCCAGGTTTCACATAATCACTCTCAAAATCCATTATACTCTGTTCCTCCACATCCATATCCAGTGTATAATTCACAACCATATGTTCAACCCTCATCTTACCCACAATGGCATACCCCAACGTCCCAGAGTCAACCTCTAACTCCACAAACATACCAAAACCCTTCTAAGCCAGATTTTCTATCCAAGCCAAACAATGAAATGAGGCAGAAGTCGAGAGATAGCTTCACACAAATTGGAGAGTTATATGCCAATTTATTTCAAAGATTGGTATAAGAAGGAATGATCACTTCTCTCCTTGGGAACACCCTTAATCGGCGTTCAAGAAATTTTAATCCTAACGCATGATGTGTGTATCATTCTAAGGCTAAGGGTCATAGTATTGAAGATTGTCAAGATTTGAAAAAAAAAATTGAAAAGATGATTCATGATGGATCAATTATGGTGCAGAACATTGATAGTGATGGAAGCTCTAGTCATGCTGATATGCAAACCAGCGGCTAAGTTGTCAGGCTGAGCAATTGAGAATTCACCCATCTCCCTACTAGGAAGAGGTCTGGTAGTTTGTTTTGTCTTCTTTTCTATTTTTTGAACTATTTCAGGATTGTAGTTCGAGATCTATCTTGTTTTGTCCCTTTGTCATTTATGTTCAAACCCTTCTATCTTTCATTTTTATTAAATAGAGTGTCCCCTTTTCCTTTATGTTTTAAATTTGTGTTGTTTGCTTGTTTTCTTTACATGGTACATTTTATGTTGATTCTTTGTGATATGAAATGCTAGCCAAAATTTCAGCCAGATCTTAAAATCCACTTAATCAGGAAGCATTGGATCAGAGAGTTAAAATTAGGAAAATAAAGTATCTGAAAAAATACATAGAGTGCTGGGGAATTTGGTGACAAGTTGAAGCCTTTCCTGAAAATTAAGGCACTTATTTTGAGAATCACAAGAATAACTTGGTCATCAATTGAAAGACATGTCTCAATTAGATCAAATAGTGGCCGCATGAACAGAAAGAAAATCAGCTTCACAAAATCATGAGTCATTCAATGTGAGGAATGTGCAACAAAAGTGGAGTTGTATGCCATATAAATGCAGAAGAAATAGTGATGCACAGACTCAGTCAAAGTTAATGCTGCAAAAGATGTCAAAGATCTTCATCTTTCACTTTCATATTGCATGATATGTACTTGCATTTTCAAAGATTGATATGACGAAGGCATTTCATTCTGCCATCCAAACATCGTGTCATCCTTTGTTTACCCCATTTGAGCTTTAGTTTTATTTTCTTTCATACACCTCTTTTGGAATCAATATAGTCAGCAAAGCTCGAAAGAAAAATGTCGAGCAAAACAATAGTCAAAAAAGTTCAAAAAAACAAGAAGAAAAGAGAGAGAAAATGTGTCAAAAAAAAAAGAAGAGTGTGAAGAAAAATAGAGTCGAAAAATCCCTAAAAGAAAAAAAAAAGGAAAAAAGAATAGAATCAAGTGAAAGAAAAAGCTGCCAGAACTACGCATGACCTGATTCTCCTCTCTCAGGGGTGAGATATGTAGGCTTCCCTACTCAGGGTTCGGTCCAACCAAATAAACAATTTAGAGTCACCCAGTCCAAAGAAACTGGGGCATAAGTTAATCCTCATTGTTTGAGCCAATTCCAAAAGTTGTAAGTCCTACTCCACTTCAAGTGTCGTTTGGGCCCCATATCATCCTTTCTTTCTAACCCTATCCAAAAACTAAGTTACAACCAAAGAAAGACCTTCAGATCAATCTTTGAGGATGTTAAGGCTGAGCATGCAAAGGATATGATGATGCATTTGGGAACTATTTGTCTTCGTCAGCATAGGGAATCAAGAGAGAAATAAAAATAAGGGAGTCTTATTGGTGAAAACCCTTACGGGCACCATAAGGCGATGACAAGTTGAGAGAAATAAAAATAAGAGAGTCTTATTGGTGAAAACCCTCACGGGCAGCATAAGGCGATAGTGAGCCGAGTGTAAATGAAAGAAGCTTGTTGGCGAAAACCCTTCAAGGCGCCACTAGCCGAATGGGGTCTTAAATGCAATTGACCTAAGAAAGCAACTCAGTTTCAAGGTCATTAACTCAACAACAATTGGTAGAAAGTTTGGATGAAAAGATCAAGCTGCTTAATCCAAAGTGCATGGCATAATCATTAGTGTTGACTGTTATTTTTAGATGAATTTTTATTTCTTTGTTTTAAAATGGGACATTCATTGTCTTTTCTTTCTTCTCTTTATTTTAATTTTTATCTTTCTTAAGTCAGTTATCAAAAAAAAATTTGTCATTCTTTTTTTGTTTCTTGTCTTTGAGTCAAGTCCGTGTCAAAACAAGTGAGAAAAGATTTCAAAACTGGCTACCAGCTTCTTTAATTGCACAAAGCAATACAAAAGCTAGCACATAAAAGAGACATGATTGTGAGCCCAAAAAAAAGGCATGCAAGAAGTTTTGTCAATAGAGAAGTCAGGGAACTCATGGAAATGCCAAGGCTCAAAGGGTTTATTTGAGAAACACGACAAAGCAAAAATATTGTGTTTGTTTCAGAGTCACTCTTAATAAGCTGAGTTTGAGTCAATGATACAGCAAGTCAATGACATATGCTAATGGTTGGAAGCAAAGCTAAATGTGACGGGGGCAAAAGCAATTGCCTCAAAAGCCAAAGCCATAAACTAGCCACCATGTTTTTAAACTCACAAGTTTTCTTTGTATGTAATAGGAATACATGTTGCATTCATATCAAGGATTTCAGAGCCTAAACATCAAAGGTCGTAATTTCTCACCTCAACAAATGCAAAAGGCAAGGTTGCTGCACAGGTTTGGTAATCAAAACCATGGTAAAACTCATAATTCAAGATCTCTAGGAGACGCACTTCCTTGTTTTGATAATTAAAACAACATTGATAAGGAAACACACTTCTTTATTTGGGTAATTTGAATTTTGCTTCTTAGGTAATGCACTTCCTAACTTAAGTCTTGATTTTTAAAAGACGTACCTTTTAGTCTAGTCATCCCCTTTGATTCCTATAAGACGTACCTTTTAGTCGAGTCATCCCCTTGATTCCTAGAAGACATACCTTTTAGTCGAGTCATCCCCTGGATTCCTATAAGACGTACCTTTTAGTCGAGTCATTCCAATTAACTCATAGAAAATGTATTTCCTTATTTGGGATAATTTTCTTTTCAGTTTTGATGTGATTGCAGGAGCATGCCCGAAGCACAGGGCGAATAAATGGAAAACCAATCAACAAGGTAAAGAAATTGAAAGTTAAACAAATTGAAAAATAGCAAGTCAGGAGCCTGCTTGCAGAACAGGGTGAAGAAATTGAAAGCATAGTAACAAGTTGATGAAATAGCAAGTCAGGAGCCTGCCTGCAAAACAGGGTGAAGAAATTAAAAGCATAGCAACAAGTTGATAAAATAGCAAATCAGGAACCCACCTGGAGAACAGGGTGTAGAATTTGAAAGCATGGCAACAAGTTGATGAAATAACAAGTTAGGATCCCGCCTGCAGAACAGGGTAAAGAAATTGAAAACTAAGCAATAAGGTGAAGAAATTAAAAGTTAAACAGATTGAAAAATAGCAAGTTAGGAGCCCGCCTGCAGAACAGGGTGAAGAAGTTAAAAGCATAGCAACAAGTTGATGAAATAGCAAGTCAGGAACCCGCCTGGAGAACAGGGTGAAAAAATTGAACGGCAAGCAACAAGTTAAAGAAATAGCAAGTCAGGAGCCCGCCTGAAGAATAGAGTGATGAAACTCAAGTCAAGAGTCCACTTCTCTTCCAACCCTTTGAGATACTTGTGACTTAATTCCCTCGTAACTTGGGTGGGTAGGATCTCCTAAGTCAGGACTCGATTGTCCTTCTTCTTTCTGTTTCTTCCTTTGAATAATGGTCGTGACAAAATTTTGTCTCGTTACCTAATTCTTTGTCTAAAAACACTGCGTGTTTACATTCAAAGGGGGCATGATGTAGACATGTAATTTTGTCCCCCTCAAAGTTCATTTTATCCATTTTTAGCTCACCTCACCACGTGCCCTCACCCACGTGATTACATCCCACAAAAATACAAAAATAATAATCCCTAACTAATTTTATTTTATCCTAACAACCTACCCAATCAAAATAAACCACATCACACCCACCTCACTACCCCACTTCACTACCCCAATACCCACCCACGTGACCCCTCACACTATCACCTACCATATATACATATCCCATTCTCACACACAAGGGTTCCATTTTTTTTCCAATATATACACAATCATCTTCTCCACAATAAGGGGGGATCCTCCATTTTTTTCTTGGTCCATTAGCACACAGAAAACACAGGAACACCCACCAACTTCATCATCAATACTGACCTCACACACAAACACCGACTAGACGCATATACTCACTATCTTGTTCAATTAACACACATACACTAACGAAAAATAGATTGAGGGAGGGGGTAAATAACAATTGAGAACTAGTAAAAATGGACGAAAGATAGAGGGATTCGAACGAAAAGGGTAGTGAGAGCTGAGAAAACACGAGTTTCGTGGTTTGGTTACTGCTCCGGCGACAGATTCACCGGAAGCGCTCTAAGCTACCATAAATCAATTCAAAAATCCATCGGATACATCCTAACTAGTATTTTCTTGTCGTTCGGTCATCGCCGGAGCTGACCGAAGCCGAGGCAATGCAAAACCTTCGTGCAAACCGCGATCTGCTTTCAATTCCATCCAAGCTCGTCAGATTCCCGTTTGGGTTCGCTTATTCTCACGATTGTCAGCTCGAGGTGGGGGTGGGTCCTTCGAAATCCGATCCGAATCTCCTTGTGTTGCTATTCTCAGTTCTGAGTTGGAATGGTTCGTCACTGTTAAGGCTTGTCGAAGCTTCGTTTGAAGCCATGACAGTCCATCCCAATGACCATAGCGTCGTTTGCCGGCAAAACTCGTAACTCTATTGACGTGAATGGTTATGGGTTCGATCGAGTTGGCGAGTTCATGTTGAATTCGTTGGTTGAGGTTCGATGTGAGGTTCCGGTGTGGATTTTATCTCGTTTAATCGAATAATACTTGAAAACGACATTGAGGTCCAATTCTACTCCTTCTCTTTTTTTTTTATTTCGTCGTTTGTCATGTTTAATGCTTTGAATTGGACAGAGTGTGTTGGTTGATCAGTGATGATATGAATTGTTGTTTGTTTTGATTCGGTGCTTGATTTCTGTAATTATGGATTGATTATGAATTGTGTGATGAAATAATATCTCATGAAGGATTAAAATTGATGGTTCGGGGTGAACTGAGTAGTTGATTAAAAGGGGTTAATTTAGACTAACTTTGATTTATTATTGCTTTGTTTAAATTCAAAAAGCATGAATATTGTCGGAACGTGATAGTATCATGATAGTCGGATAGGCAAATGTAGGTTCGAGTAAGCAAATTAAGAATTTGTGTTTTGGTTGAATGTTTGAATATGCGTGTGATTATTTCTTCCTCGTTTATCGTATTTGATTCGAGTGTATTCGTTTGGCCGGGGAATGCCCCGAGGTTTCATGTATTTATTCACCGGGGAATGCCCCGATGTATTATGTCTTCTAAGGAGGTTCGTGATCAAGGCCCGAGGCATCGGGTGAAGCATTGGAGCTTAGTCTAGGACTAGCTTAGAATAGGATTTATATTTTTTTTTGCATTTTTCTATTTTTGGATTGTAATAATTAGACTGAACACTAAATTTTGGATTTGTTTTGTTTTGTGTGTTTGATTGATTGTTTTATGTGTTTTTGTGTGGTTTATACATTTGTAATGTCAAATTAGTCGATACGCTCCACCAAGCGACCGTGGTCGAACCACGGGATAGAGGGGTGCCTAACACCTTCCCCTCGGTCAACAGAATTCTTTAGCCGGAATATCTGTTCGCGGATCAGTTTAAAAGAGTCAAAATCCGTTTTGAAAAGGATTTTCAAAAGTGACTTGGCACACCAGATTATGCCGAGTGGCGACTCTGAGTTTTGAATATAAAAAGTCCTTTTCGAAACTAATTTTCATCTTTTGTCACTTTAATAATAAAAACCCTTTCGAAACTTAAAACCAAATCTTTTTTGGATGTTGGAAAAGGGGTGTGACAAACTACACTCGATAAATTGTTGTACTAATATTTTAGATGTCGTCTACTTGTCTTAATATGTACATAAACTCTCAAAAGATCAAAGAGCTCTCTAAAAAATGTGACCTTTCCTTTTTCAACAACAAAAGGAAAGAACTACATCTAAAATTTTCCAACAGAGAGAAGTTACTTAGTAAGACAAATGGGCTAAAATTCTTAGATGTAGTAAGTAGCATATTTCAATGGACCTATACCATTCTAATGGGCTGTTCTAAGTTAGTGTAATGTGATGCCCCCTATTTCACTCCCCACCATTTTTATGTTCCTAACTACCTTCCAGGTAAGAATAGTCAAGTTTAGACTTGACGTTTGAAGTTAAACTTGGTCATTTCCAACTTGATCTGAAGGATTTAAGTTTGAAACATCAAATCTCAAGTCTGAAAGTTATTTTTTAAGTCACTAAAGTTTAAACAATTTGTAAAGTCTGGCCATGTTATTCTAATGGGCTTATTATTTCTTGTATGATAAGGGTCACTATTTTCTTAAATTTCCCTTCCAACTATTGGGCTATCTAAACTATTGAGCTTTTCCACAATAGAAACCACAAAAATTAGGAGTTTTAGACCATAACTACAAAGCACAATATAAATTTCAAAAAATAACAGAAGATCTGATATCTCAAATACATTGATTGAAATCGTGTATCTTCAAATTATTTGCTGTACAAGAAGATAGTAGGTATTTGTTATGTCAGACACTGTTAAACGTGTATCTAAAGATACACATTATATTATAATTTGTTTTAAAGTTAGGTGTGTTTATGTTTTGTAGTTTTCGATTTTAAACGTCCACTAAGCTCAATGCTCATGAATAACTTTGTTCTAATAATTATTTTTCAAAGGTCAATGATTTAAAATCAAATTAATTTAAATTGAAATTTTATTTGGACATGCAATATTTTCTTCAAGATATTATACTTAATAAATTTTGAAAACTATCAAAATTTCTTTAAATATTTTACAATCTTATCAAATGAGCAAACTATAATTCATAAACAAGATCTCAAAATATCCTAAATTGCCGCTTTAGTAAAACACATATCGTAGTGTTGCTTTTATAAATAATGTTTGCAATTAGAAACTTTCAAAATTACATATTTATATAAAGATATGTTAATCAATAATAGTAGTAACTAACTATCATTCTCTTCATGCAGTACATGAATCCCTTTATGCAAAATTTACAATGCTTGATATTCTTTTACAAAGTATAAACTTGAAGTTTTATTTTAAAAAAATTGAAATCACATTTTGAAATATCAAATCATATTTTTTTTTGAGGAATTTGACATTTAAAATAATTATTTTAAATTATGATCTCAAATAACATATTCAAACAGGATTTGAAATTATGAAACCAAATTGCATGTCCACAGTCCAAATATACTTCAAAGTTCATACAGAAAATTAGATATTTTCAATCAAAAAACTTGTCTCTACCAGTAATGCATACCTAGGGCTTACGAGGACCGATGCACGTGTTTCATGTTTTATTTTTATTATTGCTCTGTTTTAAAAAATATGATTAATCTTTTTTTTATTTTGTTTAAAAAAGAATAATTTTTTTTTTTTAATTTCAACTTTCCACATGGCATGTTTAGAACCACAAAATTAAAAGATATTTTGGTACATTTGACACAACTTTAATTTCAAATCACAAGATTCAAAAGTCTTCTATATTTTCTTAAATTTTATGTCAAGTTCTGAAACAGAAGAAGTATATAATACTAACAAATAAGTCCTTCGGATGGAAATGGTAAAACAACTATTTTTACTCACTACGGTTAATATTTTTAATTGTTATATTTTGCTTTAGAAAAATTAATATGATTAATTTTTATATAGTTAAGCTGAATTAGATTAATTTAATATTTAAAATTTAAAATTAGATATTTGAAAAGTGAAAATTATATGAAAAAGTATTAACTCTATAAGTTACAATCTTTTTCATAATAATATTATAAATACATTTTAAATTATTGATTAAAATTTAGAATTTGACTCTTGAAAAAATGAAACAGGACAAATAAAAGAGAACAAGGGAGTTATCATTGATTCAACAAGAGCAGCAACCTACTTGTTACTTGAATGGGGCCGTTGTGTTTTAATTTGAAGTAAAATTAATTTTCTTACTGGGAAAAAAAGCTATAGCAGAAAGATGGGAACAATTTAACTAGAATCTTTATACTATTTACTCAAGAGATATTTTTGTAATAGCAAATAGTGGAGTGCTTTTGATTCTGTCCTGTTGTCCAAGAGAAATACATAAGCTTTAATATGGAAGATATGTGCTCTACCGGAGCTTCAATTTACTTCCCCAGATTTGTCCCTATGGCATGCATTTACAAAGGATGTGAAGTTCTCACAAGAAGAATCAAGAGATGTTTCAAAGGGAAAAAAGGAATCGAAAACAAAGACAATAGCATAGCAGAAAGATGGGAGATTTTGAGTGGTAAGACCAACTGGGAAGGCTTACTTTATCCATTGGATTACGATCTTCGAAGATACCTCATTCACTATGGCCAAATGCCTCAAGCCATCTACGATTCATTCAACAATGAGGAAGCTTCTAAATACAGAGGAACAAGTCGATACTCGAAAAAGAACCTCTTCACAAGAGTGGGGCTCGACAAAAACAACCCCTACAAATATGAAATCACCAAATATGTATATGCAGCTTCACATGTACCAAGCAAAACTGAGAAGGTGAAAGAATCAAACTGGATTGGATTTGTTGGTGTTGCCACTGATGAGGGTAAAGTTGCATTAGGCAGGAGAGATATTTTAATTGCTTGGAGAGGGACCCGGAGGGGCTCAGAATGGAATGATGATTGTGAAAATTCACTGGTCCAACCAATAGAAATCTTTGGAGAAAAAACGAATAACATTCTAGTACACAAAGGTTTTTATTCAATCTATACTTCTCTTAACGAGGCTTCGGATTTCAACCGAACAACCAGCGCTAGAGATCAGGTACAAATTAACTTTGTTTGCAATTTTATTTCCAAGTGATTATACAATTCTTGACTCTTGCACAAAAAAACTGGCAGGTTTTTGAAGAAGTCACAAGCTTGTTGAAGCAATACAGTAAGGAGGAAGTTAGCATAACTGTTACAGGCCACAGCCTGGGTTCAGCATTGGGCACACTATGCGCTGTTGACATAGTTGCCAACCAAATCAATAAGGAGTTCCCAGTGACTGCATTTTTATTTGGTAGCCCTCGAGTTGGAGAGGCGAATTTCAAGAAAGCTTATGAAAATCTGAAAAATCTTCAAATCTTGCGGATTTGCAATGCCACTGATCATATTTCACTGAAACCAGACCGTGGACCGGTCGAGGGTTCTGGAACAGAATGGAGAGAGTATGAAAATGTTGGTTTAGAACTTTCAATTGACACAACAAAGTCAGGGTACTTAAAGAAAGACATAAGTGGTCATATTCTGGAGGTTTATTTGCATGGAATTGCTGGAGCACAAGGGGCAAATGGACAGTTCAAACTGGAGGTTAATCGGGATATTGCTCTTGTGAATAAAGTAGCCGATGTGCTGAAGGATGAATATGGTGTACCAGGGTCGTGGTGGATCGAGAAGAATAAAGGAATGGTTCAACAAGAAGATGGATCTTGGATTCTTATGGATCATGAGGATGACACAGTAATGAGTATACCCAAACCACACGGGTTATGCTAAAATTAATTGTGCATCTACATTAAAAGGGATTGAGGTTGTTGATTGATAGCAAATTCCCATTTGCTATTTTTCATGTTGCAGTAAAGTTGATGCACTCAGATGTACTTGTCCTTCTTCCTTCCTTCCTGCTGAGTAGATGTATTATCTCTTATATTTATTTATTTTTCTTAAAATCAGAAGCCACCTTAAGACACCATATTCTGGTCATGATTAGTATTTAGTAATATTACATATTGACACAAAATATAATTACAATATAGTACTTTGGTATAATCGAGCTTCGTCCTTACATGTTTGATTATGAAGCGTGGAAATTGATGAGCTTTTTCCCATTCTATTTTATTTACTTTTTGATTGTCCTATTTTTTTAAGTCTGTTTTAAAAAAAATATCTTTTTCATTTTTGATAATTTTAACTTTTCAAATGATATATTTAAGATTATAAAAATTAAGTGATACATGATGTAAATTTCTCGTCAACTATTGAGCTATCTTAACCAAATCTAAATTATTGCGCTTTTTCAAAAGAGTTCTTTTCTCTTCTATTCAAAAATATACAATTTAAACATCCAGTAAGCTGGTGTATACATAACTTTGTTCTTTATCATCATCATAACTGTTCAAAGGCTATAGCCTATATTGATCAATCATGACAAATGTCAAATACTTCATTTGTTTACTTTGAAAATTTTAATTTTGAGTGACATTCAACCAATAAAATTTGTACAGGCTTCATTAATTTTTTGACAGATGAAATGTAGGACCCACTTATTAATTTAAAGTTATGAAAGAAAATCAGAGAGAGAGAGAGAGAGTACCATTTGAGCAAAAATTAAAAGTGGAGTGTGGGGTCCACAAAGAGATGAGTTAAATAATTTTAAAGTGATTGAAAGTAGGAGGTTAACGTATTTGCATTTCAATTTCCAACTACCAACTCAATTATTTTAGGCTTCTCCACTTCATCTTTGTTTCTAAACTAAAAAATTCATTTCATTATTTGTCTAAATACTTCTATTAAAAATCAAAATTGCATATTCAACTATTAAATTAAATTTGTAATTTTGTTTAAATATTAATTAACAATTTGAAATGCTGTTAATGTTAAGAAAAAAGATTGATATTTTTATTGAAGATTAAAATAAAGTAAAAGAATATTATCAGATTTTGATTCTTCTCTCAAATTCATATTACTTGATCTCCATCTGCTATTTTCATTTATCTATATTTTTCAAGTTTGAATCTTATTTTATTTTTTTGGTTAATTTTTTTTTCTATATCTAGGTAGATAAAAAAATTATAAATAAGTAATAGAATTTAGATCTTTACAAATCTTTGTCTGCATGTCATTTCTAATGTCAAAATAGCAAAAATACTTATCATGTGAATATTCATAGTATTCAAAAAATACAAATCTATTGTAGAATGTGCTTTAAAAATCTATTGAATTTCCTTTTCACGGATACTAACATTTTCTAATACATTGTTTGAACTTTAACTTTGAATGTAAACTCTAGATTGCAGATTCAAATTTTGAGTTAATAGTTGGTTGAAATTATTATATGAATATCCATGTACATTTAATTTTAATTTTTGATTTTACTCGAAATCAATCCAAACTTAAGTATAAATAGTTCTATGTATTTTTTTAAAAATAATTCTACTTAAATGTCATAGACCAACCACAAAAAAATCGATCAAAACTATCTGAACGAAAAAAAAAATTCAACTAATTAGGTTCGCTAATCAAAATTTCAAAAAGCATTCTCTAAATTTAAACTTTTAAATTTGAAAATATTTTTGAATTATGTCACAAAAATAGTATATAGACTGTAAAATCTCTTTAAAAGACATACAATAAAATAGAAAAATAAAATTTTTTGAAAGAGGATTAAAAACAAAAAAATAAGGAAAAAAGAGGTAAATAGCAATAGAAAAGGACATGATCTTTTTACTTGTAATTAGAATTCACTAGTATTCATTTGTCAATAAAAGAATGCCTTCATTTGTCAATAAAAGAATGCCTCATATAAGTATAAGTTGGCATATCTCAAACAAACTAAAAATTTTCGCTCACTTTCACTTATTATTGCTTTGATCAATTGTTTCATATATATTTTTCATTACGCTACTTATATACAAGTGTGGGTAAAAAAAAAATATAACGACATATCTGCTTATTGTCAATTTGGTATTAGCTGAGGAGGATATTTCTGTCACTTCAGCGCAGTTTTTTTTTTCATGTGGATGTGTATATTCACTGCTTTAATATACTGGCTTTTCATTGTGAGATAGACATTACTGCTCCAAGTCTCCAACTATCAACGAAGAGCTTCAAATTTTGCCCAAAGCTTTTTCTCCTTCACAACTAAATCTCTAACTCAAAAATAGCAACAAAAAAAAAAAAGCAAAAATATTTGGGGTTTATTCTCGAGAAGTAGGACAAAAAAAGATCATGGGTAATTGTGCTTGAGAAAAGAGTGAAGATAGAAGAAGACGGAAGAAATATTGAAGGTGACAAAGAATTCTCAAAGTTTGTTGAGTTAAAATCGAAATTAGGGTTGTTTACTTCAGTTAGATTCAATTAGATGTTCTACTAAAATCTAAAAATAGCATTTTCCCTCAATTATTTGATTATTATTAAAACCAATTTCAGTATTTGGATTACTTATTAATATGAAAGGGTTAGCGACTTATACTATGAGTTAAGAGAACCAATAACGTATGCTTAGGAGAACCGTTGTGTTCATGTAAGACCGGTTTAATTTTTTCGTATACTTTATCATCCCTTTTAGTAATGGACAATAAAGTAAAACACAATTTTCAATGAATGGTTTATCGTTGATTGATTCACCGCCCTGTATATGGCCGTTGTGTTTCTAAGGGTCGTTTCCTAGCTGATTTGAATATAAGTTATGTATATATTAAATTTTGTGTAAATATATCAGGTTTGATAACTTGTTAGGATATAAGTTATTCATGATTAATTACCACATTGATTAGTTTACAATTTAAAAATGTTGATATCTGATACATATATAAATTATAAGAAAATTATATATTTTCAAGGTGTGTTTGGTATGAAGGAAAATGTTTTTCATGGAAAATATTTTCCTAGAAAATGTTTTCCTGGAAAACAAATTGATTTTTTATGTTTGGTTGGTGGATGAAAATATTTTCTAATATTTGGTTGGTAAATGAAAAAATATTTTTCAAAAAATACATTTTAGTGTTTAGCTAAAGCGTAAAAATACATTTTAAAATTTTTTAAAAAAATATATTAAAAAAACTAAATCCTTTTTTGGGAAAAGATTTTGTAGGTGGGTGGGTGGGGGCGTCAGAATAGGTAGTAGGGGTGAGGTAAGAAAAAGTTTTGAATTTCTTTTGTTAAAAAAATTAAAAAATTGGTGCGGGGGAGGGGGGTTGGGGGGAAGGGGGGTCATAGGAGCTGGGGGCCAGGGCAGGGGGAAGAGGGGGTCGTAGGAGTTGGGGTTAGGGTAGGGGAGTGAGGGAGAAGAAAAAAATTGAAAATTTTTTTTAAAAGTAAATTTAATTTTTTTTTTTTAGGTTGGGGTGGGGAGGGAGGGTAGGGGTGTGGGATAAGAGAAAAATTTTAATTTTTTAATAAAATGTAGATATTATTTTTGAAAGGGGTGGGGTCGGGATGGGGGATGGACTAAGAAAAAATTTTGAAATACTTTTTAAAATAATTAAATTTGGGGGTGAGATAGGGGTGGGGGTGGGATAGGGGTGATAGGGTATTGAGGGCGGGGTAGATGATTTTGAGATTTTTATGAACATTTCAACTTTAAAGTTAGATTGAAAGAGAGTTTTAGAAAATGTTTTCCTAGTTTTGAAAGGAAGTCATTTTTCTTAGATTTAAAAAAAATAAGTTGGTTTGAAAAATATTTTCTAAAATATATAAGCCAACCAAACATAAGAAAACTGAAAAATATTTTCTGATACCAAACACAGCGTTAGTGGAAAAAAAATTGATCCATTCAAATATTCTGTGTGTGGGGAAAATAATGAACAAACCTTTGGTACAAGAGAGTAGGTGCTGGATGCCCACTTGTTTTTTCCTCAGTTTTTTCGACACTGTTCTTCTTTACTTAGTTCTGTCTTATTGAAGAAAAGAATAGCAATAAGCTCTAATTGGGAAGGCAACTTCTCTAGTGGAGCTTCAATAACTCCATAATTTTTCCATATTTGTTTCCTATGGCATGCATTGGAATGGGATTGGAAGTTGTCACAAGAAAAATCAAGAACTGCTTCAAAGGGAAAAAAGGTATTGAAAACAGAGACAACAACATAGCAGAAAGATGGGAGATTTTGAGTGGTAAGAACAATTGGGATGGCTTACTTGACCCTTTGGATTACGATCTTCGACGATACCTCATTCACTATGGTCAAATGCCTCAAGCCATCTGCGATTCATTCAACAGTGAAGTAGCTTCAAAGAATTTAGGAAGAAATCGATACTCAAAAAAGAACCTCTTCACAAGAGTGGGGCTAGACAAAAACAACCCCTTCAAATATGAGATCACTAAATATGTTTATGGAGCTTCAGATGTATCGAGTAAACCTGAAAAGATCAAAGTATCGAATTGGATCGCGTTTGTTGCTGTAGCTACTGATGAGGGTAAAGTTGAATTAGGAAGGAGGGATATTTTGATTGCTTGGAGAGGGACCATGTGTCCTGCAGAACTTAATGATGATAACGATTGGTTCTTGGTCCGACCCACGAAAATCTTTGGTGAAAATACGGATAACATTCTTGTACACAGAGGTTTTTATTCTGTTTATACTTCTCTTAATGAGCCTTCAAGATTCAATCGAACAACCAGTGCCAGAGACCAGGTAAGGAATCTCCCTATGTTCTTACTAATATGCTTCACTGGTCGAGAGATATCATGACATATTTAAGACCATAAGGTCTAGCTGTACTTTTGATACGTGTCAGAAGTCCTTTTCCAGTAGTGACACTACTCTTTGAGAGATCCATTAGATAGATATTCATGCTTTGAAACATCCAAACAGGTACTTGAAGAAGTTAAACGGCTGGTGGAGCAATACAAGAGAGAAACTGTTAGCATTACTCTAAGTGGCCACAGTTTGGGTTCAGCATTGGCCACACTATGCGCAATTGACGTAGTTGTCAACCAAATCAATAAGGAGTTCCCCGTGACTGCATTTTTATTTGGTAGCCCTCGAGTTGGAGAGGTGAATTTCAAGAAAGCTTATGAGAATCTGAAAAATATTCAGATCTTGCGCGCTAGAAATGCCACGGATTCTGTTCCAAATATGCCAGACCGTGGACAGGTCGAAGGTTCTACAACAGATTGGAGAGTGTATGAAGATGTTGGTTTTGAGCTTCCAATTGATACTACAAAGTCAGAGTACTTGAAGAAATACATAAATGGTCATATTCTGGAGGTTTATTTGCACGGAATTGCTGGAACACATGGACCGAAAGGAGATTTCAAGTTGGAAATAAACCGAGATATTGCTTTGGTGAATAAGGAAGCGCCCTTATTGAAGGAAGAATATGGTATACCAGTGGCATGGTGGATCGTGAAAAATAAAGGAATGGTTCAACAAGAAGATGGATCTTGGACTCTCGATGATCGCGAGGATGATAGTGATTAAATCTTTCATTTCTCAAAAACAAATGATCATTTTTTGAGAAACAAGTTGCTATGATCTGGTCAATGCAATCTGTTTGTACTCAACTTTTAAACTTGGTTTTGGTAATTCAAATTCACAGGCTTATGCTTTAAATGCAATATTTACTTCTATGATTTGCTAGATAACATGTACAAATGAAACGACCTTGCAAAGAAAGTCTTTTCACATGTCGAAAAGTTGATAAAAGACAGTGTGAACATTGAAACCTTAGGATAATTATACGCATGTTGACCTATCATAGCACCATCCTAAAACAGAACTAAGATGAGTATAACTACTGTCAACTGAAGTGTTTAAACATTGGATGTAGGACTTGTTTCATGTGCAAGTTTACTGGTTAGACATAATATTGTTTATTTTAAGCTTTATATTTAGCGTATAAAAGTATCAATTGATCAGTATTAACACACAATACAAACAAATTAAACATCTACCTAATTAAGACATATGGAGGGAGTAGTTTTTAAGCAACGAATTCGAGAACCCCAACAAGTATTTTGATTCGGAGGAGTGTTAGGGATACAAATTGAAGCTTATATCAAATGCAATAACGCTAAACAAATAAAGAAATTGAGCACCAAATGTGCAGAGAAGAAAAAATTGCACATTCATTATCTTGTGATGTTATTTTGCAATTTTGCTGTTCTTTTTTTGGTACCCTGGACAATGTGCTTCAGTTCACACTGGAGCGAAGCACAATAGAAAATTGTTACTCTTCTCTTCCAAGAAAAATCATACTTACAAATATACTACTCTTTCGTTCTAAAAATAGATGGCTCAAGAGATTTTTTTTTGGAGCATAGACTTGTTCCATAATTCTTTGAAGTTTTTCTATTGTTGAATGAATAGCCAATGGCTTGAGACATTTGACCATAGTAAATTAGGTATTATCGAAGATCGTAATCTAAAGGGTCAAGTAAGCCTTCCCAGTTGGTCTTACCACTCAAAATCTCCCATCTTTCTGCTATACTATTGCTGTCTCTGTTTTCTATACCTTTTTTCCCTTTGAAACAACTCTTGATTTTTCTTGTGACAGCTTCCAATCCCATGCCATAGGAGATAGATGTGAAGAAGCAATTGAAGCTCCAGTAGAGCACTAGAGTTGGAAATTGTTGTTAGTGTTCACATTTTTCACATTAGTGGCCTTTTTTGCTTGTCAATTTTGCTTCTTCAGAGTCCAATTGCTTGCTATGTATTGGCCTTGTCACATTTCATGCTGCCTTATACTTACTTGCTATCCATCCCTTAACAAAATTATTCATTCCTAAAAATTAAAAATATATTTTTACTAACTTATATTTAATAAATATCTTAAAAAATAAGTAGCTCTTTAGTAATTTTTTGGTTATATAAATCTCCCTTTCTTTAAATAAATATAAGATTGAAAGGATATTATTAATATTTTTTTGATTGTTTGACATACCATTTATTTTGACGCAAAATAAAAAGACAAAAACTAACACTTATTTTGAAACTAGAGGAGCATGGCCCGTGTCAGCACGGGCCCAACATTAAGATATTTATTTATCTTTTCAATCTTAATATATTTAAATAAAAATTTTTAATAAAAAGATTGCATATGTTTTCTAGAATTCATCTGGAATATGTTATTTTAATATGTATTTAGATAATTTAAGTTGTTAACTATTGTAATTTATAATATTTTTATGTAATTTTCAAATTAATATACATTACTTTTCTTGTCCAATTTTTTGTGGCATTGATAGTCAATTATATTTTAAAAATAATTTAAGTTTTTAATTATTGTGATTTATAATACTTTTCTTCAATTCCAATTCCAGTGACACTAATATAATTTCAAGAGTCGACCAAATATTTTATATTTTTTTAATTTTTTAAGTTGTTAATTATTGTGATTTCTAGTATTTTTCATGTAATTTTTTTGAAATATATAACATATTAAATTGCTTTTAGCTATTTTAAGTTGATAACTATTGTAATTTATAATACTTTTTACGTAATTTTTGAATAATATATGTTACTATCCTTATCCAGAGTTTTGTGTCGACGATAGCCAATTATATTTTTTAAATAATTTAAATTTTTTATCATTGTGATTTATAATATTTTTTCTATTTTAACTTATGTGGCACAATGCTTAAATAACCATAATAATTAATTAGGGTGATATAGTAAAATGTAATTAATATTTTTATTATGTGTATGTGTTGATTCAAGAAGAATTTGGAAACATTTAGAAATGTGTTGAATATTACAAATGTTAATAATCAATTTGGTGCTTCTTGATTTCTCTACATTTATCTCTTGTGTGTTTTTACTCTTTTGCCCTTTGATATATGTAGTAATTTTTATTTTAAAAAAAATATATCATGAAAATTTTTATTCATAGTATATATAAATATATATATATATATATATATATATATAGAGAGAGAGAGAGAGAGAGTAAAATCATGGATTCAATCATTAATTTTTCAATACATAAGTTCTTATAATAATTAATTGCGGGTGATACATTAAAATCATGATTGAAGTAGCAAAAATCAGTCAATTTTTTTTAAAAAAAATTGTTAATTATTGTTATTTACAGTACTTTTTATTTCATTTTCAAATAATATATGTTGTTTTATGTTTTCTTCTGTCTCGTCCCAATTTATATGGCACTACTATAATTTTGATAGTCAATCAAATATTTTATGTTGACATATCATTTTGTTATTCTTATTTTTCTAATACATAAATGACTTATAATAAGGAATGATATAGTAAAATCATCGTTCGAAAGACAAAAATTTAATTTAAAATATTAAGAGTTAATTTCGCATTTTATGTCTATTTTGTTTTTCATTAAATACTATTTATTTTCTTAATACCTAGATGACTCATAATAATTAATTAAGAGCGATTGATTATGTTATTACTATAAAAATTAATATAATTTTATCATATCCAATAGTAATCATTGATAATTCATCGAAATAGTATATTAATTAAATACGGGATGCAATATTTGCATATGCAAAATGTGATATTATTAAAAATTATTGGATAGTGCATTATATTTTTCTTTCACAGTAATAACATTTACTATATATTTTTATTTATTTCTTTTTAACTTGATACATATTGACCCAACACAAATTCTAAGAAAATATTCAATAGAAATTTATTTTATGAAATTAAATTTATTAATTTTTTACTTTAAAAATTATAGTTAAGTTTAAATATTAGTATTTATATATAAGAAAAAAATAATTTTAAAATTTTAATTTACTAAAATAAATAAATAAATAAATAAATAAATAAAAATATTAATTTTCTATATAAAAGTCAATTAAAATAATAAAATTGATTTAATTTAAATATTTAATTGCAATTAATTAAGATAATTTTTTATTTTGTCATGATTTATGTTGCATCGATACAATTTTGAGAGTTGAATAGAACTTTTATCTATTTTTAAAAAAGTATTTTTACTTGTTAATAATTGTGATTTATAATAATTTTTACTTGATTATCAAATAATATATTTACTCCTTGTGTACCAATTTATGTGGCTTTGATACAATTTTGAGAATCAACTAAAATTTTTATATATCTTTTAAATATTTCAAGTTGTTAGTTATTATGATTTGCAGTACTTTTTCTTTTATCTCAATTTATGTGGAATTTCTAAAATAATGAGATGCTAAAATAATGAGAGCCAATAAAATTTCTACATGTCTTTTAAATATTTTAAGTTATTAATTATTTTGAATCGTGGTAACAAATTAGTTTTGAACATGATAGTCAATTAAATTAAAAAAAAATATTTCCAATATGTAGTTATAGTTAATAAATATAAATTAATAGAATATATTAAATATTTAAACCATTATGATGAACACAATGAAATTATTATATGTTGGGGCATGGTATATAATTAAGTGGGAGTAGAGGGTTTTTTTTATAATTGCATGAGAGGTGGTCGAAACCACCTCTTCTATATAATAGAAACTAGGTGGCTTAGCCGTGCTATGTACGGGCTCATGTTGATACTTAAAAATTTCACGATATGTATAATTTTAGCATTTAATTAAAACCTTCATTTATTTAGTTGTTAATATGACACTCACAAGATTTCGAGTCAATAAATATTTATATTTTAAAATTTTTTTAGTTGTTAATTATTGTGATTAATATATTTTTTTACGTATTTTTTGAAATATATAACAAATTAATTATTTTTTAGATATTTTAAGTTGTTAACTATGACAATTTATAGTACTTTTTATGTAATTTATAAATAATATATATTTTTTGAATATATAATAGATTAGTTATTTTTTTTTAGATATTTTAAGTTGTTAACTATTGTAACTGATAATACCTTTTTGACATTGTAATTTACTATTTTAAGTTCTTAGCTAATTTATAATACTCTCTCTGTTTAAATTTTTGTGGCATTGATACTCAATTATATTTTAAAAATAATTTAAGTTTTTAATTATTATGATTTATAATAATTTTTTTCTATTCCAATTTAAACGACACTGATATAATTTTGATTTCAATCAAATACTACGATTGAAGCAGCAAAGTAGGCATGTCTTAAATGATTCATAACAACTAATTAGAAGTGATGCTATAAAAATACTCATGAAAAAAGTTTAAGTAGACCTTATATAAGATGTCAAATTAATTCAAAATATTATTGAGGTAATTTATTATTTTATATCTATTTTTTTAATTAAATATTATTAATTTTTTAATATTTAAATGACCTCTAATAATTAATTAGGGGTGATATAGTAAAATTACGATTGAAGCAGCTGAAACAGACTTGTCATAAATGTCTATTTTATTTCTTTATTAAATATTATTAATTTTTTAATACTTAAATGTCATCTAATAATTAATTAGGGATGATATAGTAAAATTACGGAGCAAGAAGACAGGTAACAAACTGACATGTCAAAGGAGTGAAGTCTGCTTGAGCAGCTCCACTATCTAGGAGAAAGAAGAAAGTAATTAAATAGTACTCAAACCATTTTTAATGTATCCTTATTTGATTAACATGAAATTTGGAGACAGTAAAAGGTTTTTAAATCTTGTAGTTTAAAAAAGGTAAAATGGCTCGATAGACCCTTGTACTATATCTGTTTTATGAGGTGGATACTCCTACTTACATATTTATCATTTGAATCCTTGAACCCATTAAAAAACAATATTTTAAACCTCATTTCGGTTTGTGTAATACACTTGCCTCCACGTCATTTGCCACGTCATTTTTAAATGTTACATTAAATTTTACGTCATTTTGTAGTGCCACATAATAAATTAAATATTAAAATAAAAATATAAAATAAAAACTTATATAATAAATTTAATTTAATTGAAAAATCACTTCCTTCTCAAATCACTCTCTTTCTTCCACTTCTCAAATCACACTCTTTCTAATTTAATTGAAAAATCAGCCATGGGAAAGGGGGTTTAAGAGAAATCAGACATGGGAAAGGGGAATGCTTTAGGTTTTTGCTAACACATGGCTTCCATTATTCACCATTGACAAAAGTTTCAAGTTTTTGCTTCTTTCCTTCGATCTACTCTAAAAAAAAAATTGAGAAATCAATCATTGAAAAGGGGGAATGCTTCAGGTTTTTGCTAACAATCGGCTTCCATTATTCACCATTGACAAAAGCTTCAAATTTTTACTTCTTTCCTTCGATCTACTAAAAAAAAAAGAATTAATTGAGAAATCAACCATGTGAAAGGGAGTTGTTTCATTTGTTGTTTTGGTAGATTTTGTGGGGGATGGGGTGGTTGATTGAGAAATTCTTAATGTGGGTTTAAGGGGGGTTTTGTTGTTTCTTTGATGTTGGCGAATCTGGTTCTTCAATTATGGTTGCCATTGTAGTGCAAGAAGATTGTTCCTGAAAAAAACTCACTAATTATTCCTCTTTTCTCTCTCAATCTGAAAACACTAATTGGTAAATTGGTTGGAGTTTAAGGGATAAAATGACTTGGTTTTGGAGTACGATAGGAGCAACGACGGGAAAAGCAGTGGCAGTTGGGTTGGAGAAAGAGCCAAGATTAGTTGGGGCTGCAGAGGTGGGGGAGTGGCTGGACAGGGGAGGGGGTGGAGGCCTTTTTTATTTTTTATTTTAAAATTTATTATTTTTTAATTTTTTAAAATATTTTTAAATAAAAAAGTGAAAAAAAAATTAATCCTTTTTTTAAAATTATTTTAATATAAAATTGGCTAAAAATTAACCCCCACTCACACCCCAGGCGAGTGACTACACTCTCTTTGTCCTAGTCAGTCATTTTAATGCCACATAGGCAAGGTCAACGGTCAAAGGATGCAAAATATTATTTTTTAATGGGTTCAAGGGTCCAGATGACAAACAAGTAAGTAGAAGTGTCCATCTTATAAAACCGACATAGTACCAGGGTCCATTGAGCCATTTTGCCTTTCTAAAATATCATTTGAGATGTTATAATTTAAATATATTATTAGATATAGAATACAATACTTTGTAAAACATACAACCTTTGATCAAGTTTCTAGAAAGCTCAGAGTACTAAGAGTACTTTTTTTTAATGATAAAAAAAAGTGTTAGATTTCACCATTGATAGGCTATATATGAGATCACAAGCTATGAGAGTTAGCTGGTTAGCAGAAATAAATAACTGGCAAATTTTTTTTTTTTTTTTTGATGTATTATTGGGAAGACTGATCTTTATATCTAAGAGTACATATATATATGGCAAAATGGCTTGATGGACCCTTGTACTATGCTCGTTTTGTAATGTGGATACTTCTACTTACATGTTTGTCATCTGGACCCTTGAACCCATTAAAAATAATATTTTTAACACTTTTTTTTGCATATGTGGCATTAATTTGATGATTTGGCAAACGTGTAAACACGCATTTTTGGGCGTGTGATAAAATATTTATAACACTTGAAAATTTTTAAAAATAGTAAAAAAAAATTTAAAAAACCTAAAATCTCCCTTCACCCCACCCCCAACCTTCGTTCCAGCAATCCCCCTCTCCCCTCCCCCAAAACCTTCGTTCCAATACCCTCTTCGTCCCCCGCCATACCGTTCACCACCTCCCCCCTCCCGCACTATTATTGATACAAAATGCCTGTAAATGCTGCTACGTGATTTTTCTTATTATTTGTACAACTTTTTTAATCAATCAATATCACACTTCCAAATTTCATTACTGCATTTCAAAACCTGATCATGCTATCACATTTGTGAAAAACGAACCAACAGACAAGTTTCTTTAAATTGACAGGTGATTTGGATAAAGGTGAATGTCAAAGCCAGTCTTGCCCGATACATGAATCTTTGTTCGCTTTTCTCAAACCTCCATAAGAACAAATTGGGTTTTTCCAAGACTCCAATTGAAATTGCTATGAACTAAACCAATAGAGGCTTTTGGATAAAAATCCTTCCTTACCTCCCCAGACATCAATTGGTGTTGCAATTGATCAAATTCGCCAAAAAATTCACTGTCACCGAAGTTCTGTGGTTTTCTGGTAGTGCTACTCGAAGCTTCTTTGCCTGAAATTGGACTAAGAGATGCGCAATGGTCTCCTCTATCCTTTTCCTCAATTAAATGGTCTCCAATTCTTTAACATGTGAAAACCTTAAAATGCCCTTAATGAAGGGTTCTTCTTTAATGCTCCACAACCATGGGGTCACACTTCAAAACTTGTAGTCTCGAATTAGCATCAAATGTAAGCCCCCAAGCAATCTTCCACACACGGGTTTGTTTAATGGTATGATCAAAACGGTTCCTCCATGCATGTTCTCATATCCTCAAGGTGACCAGGTATTGAGCCTCTATGTGTTGGCCTTTAAAGATTTCATCAAAAGATAAGATGACCATTTGTCTCGTATCATCCTCCCCTTCTTGAAAAGGATTCGACCTCGAATCCAAACCTTGTAAAATCAAAGAGAGGACAAACAAATACAAACTTCTCATAGAATGAGGGTTAGGATTAGCACAACAATCATCTCAACATGCCAAGGTTGCACATATTTGCAATATAACCAAGGATCCTTTAAATGAAATATCAAAAACTCAATGAAAGATGTACGAAGGATTTGGTTATGGGATTCACCAAGAGTGAGACTTTGATTGTCGTGTAAACCAAGCAACAAGTTGGGTGCACCAACATCACTATTTCCATATTTGGCATCGGGGTCAAACGGGAAGAGTGTCCATAGACACGGGTCTAGACAACACTTTCGTTTCTCGTGGTCTCCACCCAAACTAAATGACATACTCTCTACAATAGCATACATATCATCGAAAGAAAATAGAGAGTAGAGAAAAGTATCACTCAAGTCAACTTCTACTAAGGTGCCCTCATGTGTGTACTCACTACTAGTTTCCCAATCATCACTATGAGTAGTCTCAACAATAAAGTCACACAAAGTAAAGGAGTAACTTCCAAGACTACACATTCCTTACCCTTAAGAGTACTTTCATCTTTCAAGAAGAGATTTCCATCTTTAGGAGGAATATTATCACACCATAGTGGGTTAACATATAGGCTATAGCCTCCAAGGTAAGCTATCCTATTTTTTTCACCACCAGGTTCATTAGGAGTATTTATATCATTTTCAAACAAGACATTATACCTAAAGAGTGCATGATCCAACCCAAGGGCAAATTTGGAACAAGCAAGTTCCTCACTCTCTAAGAGATCAATATCTCAAAGTGGTTTCAATCACAAAATTTTCCCAAGAATAGCCCTCGGGTTCACTCCCCTTTTGTTGACCAACTTTTTCAAATACTTCACTCACTTGAGTTTGATTAATCACATCACACACATACTCAAGTGGTGGATAATTTTCACAAACAGGTTGATCAACATCAATTACACAAGACGATATACTTTCATTCAACATATAGGCTTCAACACTAGGTGGACATAAATTGATCTTACAAGAAGAGTCAATTTGGTCATCAATAGGATCAACTAGTGTATCCACACTCACAACATGTACATCATCAATTAAAGGCAAAGAATCATTAGACTCACAAGTAAGTAAGCTACTACTCACACTCAATGGGCTACTAGCCACATAATTATAATTCACATGCACAAAAGTGTAAGAATTAGCTATTTTACTTTGAAGTTCTTGAGTCGAATCTCCTTTGTTGTGTTGTGAAGGTTCTCCACAAGCTTAGGCAGCAACTTTACTTTGGCATTGCTCTCCTTCACTTGCCATGTTAGTACCTACACAAATGTCCTAGAAATAGAATGACAAATAATGTTTTCTCTGTTTGGTGGTAATCCCCTCACTTCGCTCCACACAACCTCTCCTTTTTTTACTCTTGAATTACCACCTGGCACACCCTTACTCCTCTCAGTCGTTTGTATCTCATAAGCATTTGGATTACAGTAAGTATTCACTTCTCTTTGTGGCTCGGGCAGCATGTATGTCACGAGGTAATTTTCCCACCGGTTTCTTACAATATTAGGCCAATTTTGCACATTTGGAACTCTATGTTGTGCAAACCAATCGGCACCTAAGCATACATGACCGTATGTCAATGAAAGAATATCGCACCATACCTCCTCATGGTATCCAAATTGGGAGAAGACAACTTTGACACTTTCGGTAACCTTAAACCCTTTCAAGAAATATGGAACAAGTAAATGCTCGCAAAACAACCCCAAGTAGTCAACCATGGATGGAAGGATGTAGTTTCTATAGTACCTATCATTTAACACAACGAGGCAACCTGATATCCCATAAATGGTCACCTTTTCAGAGTGTACACTCCTTCTCGGATCAATATTGTAAGGCACGCGAGTAACTCTTGGTTTTAGAGATGCATACCCTTTTCTTCTCATTGGACAACCTCCACTAGAGCTAGTATAACCATTCACACTATATCGACCTTGATAAGAAGTACTACAAGGTGGAGGATATGAATCTTCACACTCCCCACGTGTACTCTCATCATAGCTCGCATAAGCTTTGCAAACGAAAGGGTTATACCTAACACCAAATCTAGGTTCGAGGTGAGAAGTGTAAGACTCCTCACATGCCTCAATGTCATCATAAGATCCATCACGAGGTCCTACATTATCTCCAAGTTCACCATAAGCACTAGGCACTTCATTCACCTCATTTTCTCCCTCAAAATCGTAACTCTCAAATCTGATCAAGTTTTGATCATGGCTATTTTCATAGCCTCCGCAATCTTCCTCAAATTCATAGCCATAAAATCTCTCACTACAATCATAGTCTCCCATGTTATAGTCACAATCCCCGTCAATCAAAGACATGTTCTCCTTATATCACCTTTGTACCTATACAATGAACAAATAAGATTAGTAGTAAAAACTCCTCATCAACACTCGTATACACCCACCTTTGTGATTCTCACAATTGAAGCGGTGAATATTAAAAGTTGTTTATACTCCGGTAGTTAATAGGATGTCAATTCTACTTGGCGGTTGGAACGAATTCTTGTTTGATCGACTCAAGACACAAAAATAAAATTTACTTACTAACTTGAAACAAAGAAGTTACTATGAGTTAAAAATGAGAAAAACACACAAATAACGAAGACATGAAAGAAACAGATTCAACAATTAATCTACAACTAAGTAGGTGATTACTAGTTGTTAATTAATTCTAGAATCAAGACATGAAACTAATGAAACAATAAAATGAAACTAAGAATCTAAAATTTTTTAGCTTAAGCACTTTTGGTGATGATGTGGTAGCCTTTCATTGGTTGTTGAAAATTGTCGAAAGTTTTAAGAATTTTTTTTCTTGTTTTCAATTTGTATTGATCAATGTTCAATTGGAAGAGTGTATTTTCAGTTCTGGAAGGGAAACAACAAGACTTAGAGGCTTTCAATGTTCAAAAAAAAGGCTTGACTTTTCTTTCACCCTTGCAAAACACCTTTTGAAACCTTTGTCCCCCTCTCCTCTTTTGTAGGCCTTGGGAAGACTCCTTTCTCTCTTTTGGTAATAAGATCTTTTGAAAGTCTTTTGGCCCCCTTTCTTCTTTTATAATAGTCTTGGAATGTGTTTCAATACTAACAAGGCCACACCTTATTGATTCTTTGATTTTAGATCAAACAAACCACTTTCTCTACAACAAGATATGAAGATATTGAAGAACACCAAGAACACAACTTTGAATCGTGGAGTTCTAAGGTTAACGTTGGACCTCTCAAACATCAACAACACATATTCAAGCTCCAATCTTCAGCAACAACATCGACAAAACATTTTTCCAGCCACCAATCTTCAACAACAACATCAACAAAATATTTTTCTAGCCATCAATCTTCAACAACAATATCAACAACCTTCCAACATTCAAGAACCACTTGGATTTAGCTCAAAATTTAGATGTAGACTCTATTAGTGTTAGTGAAGAAGGGACTAACACTAGAAACAAAAAACACACAAAAAAACAAAAGAAAACCAAGCCTCAAATCTCGGTCCAAACACAAAAACGGGACAGATTAATTTTTTTTTGCATTTTTTAGTTTTTCCAACACTATTTTTGTGATTTTTCAAGATAGCAAGCCCAAGATTGATCTCGTGGGAACGAAATCAATGATGACTCTGATACCAAATGATACAAATCAGTCCACCAAGATGCCAAAACAGTCCACAAAATGCGAGAAGAACAAGAAACACAAAGGGATACAAGATGACAAACACAAAAACACATGAGTTTGCAAAATAATGAAAGGATAAATAGTGAGACCAAGATTATGACAAGATTAAGAACCAAGTATATTTCAACATTAACCCCTAATGAATGTAATAATCAAAACCACATTCTTACGGTGACCGCCAAGGTAATCGACTCACCTCAAGATCCACCGTTTCCAAGCAAACAACAATATTGGATTTTCCAAGCCCTATACTAAGGATGACTTTTCCAAGTCCTAACTAAGACTATAGTAAGGTGGTTTACTCTCAAGAGAGATGATTTCAAGTGTTTCAATCATTCATCTTTCATCAACTAAAGAGAAAAGACCTAATAAGAGACTATACATAGCCTAACTTATTACATAGTATAATGAACCAAAATACCCTTAAGAAAAATGGAGGTCATGGGTTGTTTCTTTAACATGTGAAAACCCTAAAATACCCTTAATGAAGGGTGTTTCTTTAATGCTCCACAACCATGGGGTCACACTTCAAAACTTGTAGTCTCGAATTAGCATCAAATGTAAGCCCCCACGCAATCTTCCACACAAGGGTTTATTTAATTGCATGCTCAAAACGGGTCCTCCATGCATGTTCTCGTATCCTCGAGGTGACCAAGTCTTGAGCCTCTATGTGTTGGCATCTAAAGATGTCATCAAAAGATAAGATGGCCACTTGTCCAGTATCACATCTTTAATTTGTGCAAAGATATTGTGCATTCCCAGTTTGTATAACAATGTTTGATGTTGTGAATTAGCTATCCCCTTTGTAAGTACATATGCAACTTGCTCCTTAGTTGATATATATTTGGTTTCTACTTTCCCTTGTTGTATAACTACAATAGAATGCATATATAGCTATAGAATATGTCGTAGCTAAACATGAAAAATTATGTGGCTAAACACTTAAGACATCAATTTTTTTTCCGTAGCATTCGTAGCACGAAGCGGCTTAACTAAAAGTTAGCTACAGACTTTACATGATCTGTGGCTAAAGACAAACACTTAAAGCTACAAAAAAAATCGTGTTGTAGCTGTGATGGTAAAAACTTCCTGCTACAAAATATATACAATAACAACAATAACCAACCCAGTATATTCCCACAAAGTGGGGTCCGGGAAGGGTAGAGTGTACATAGTCCATACCACTACCCCTAAAGAGGTAGAGAGGTTGTTTTCGATAGACCCCCGGCTCAAGATACAAGGCAGTATACAAAAGCATCAAAAGCCTAGAACCTGATAAATAATATAGGTACGACATCCACAAAATATTGTACATTGCCAAACAAAGGACACCAGCATCCACCTAATTACTGACTACGACTCATCCACACCCTTAGCCCTCTATCCTAATATTTTTCCTTCATATCTTCCTATCCAGGGTCATGTCCTCAGTCAACTGTAACTGCTTCATGTAACGTTTAATCACTACGAAATATATACTTATAGAAAATAATTTTGCTCTTTTGCCATGACAAATAAAATTTATAGCAATTTTTATATTATAGCCACAATGTAATCTATTGTGGAAAAAAACTTGATTTGTTTGCTACAAATTTAAAATTTGTGGCTATTTTATATTTTAGTCTCGCAATAATAATACTTATATTTAGCTACGAGTTAGACAATCTATAACTATATAATGAAATATTTGCCACAAATATTTTGTACATAGCTGAGAATTCATTCTTTTTGCCACGAATTATATTAATTATAGTAGCTATTTTTTAAATTTTCTATGAAAAGTGAAAACATAAATCATCTTTTTATAATTATAAAATATAGATTTAGTCACAACAATGAAAATTCATTTCTACAAATTAAAGAATATATTATAAGAATTATTAATTACGCAAATTTCTAGAATATAGCTAAAATAAAAATAAATTTAAGCAATTTCATTACTAAAAATTAAATACACAAGATTTGTAGTAAGAAAAGTTACATAATGCAATTACAAATTAATTTTTGAGATTTTAAAATAATTGTCAAATTACATTAAATTATATTTTTACAATTTTGGAAATAGTCACAATATACAATTCTTTTGTCTTGTTTGTGTCCAAAGTAACATAATCTTCTCTTATATCAGCTTTCACGATCTTCTACTTCACCTCAACTTGACCAACATCCATCCAAACTTTTCATTTATATGTACTTACTCCATAAAATGCCTATAGAGTATGGTAAAGTATTTTAGCACTAAGAAAATCACGATCACCTTATTATATATGCAAGTATGTGTATATATAAATGTACAAGAAATATATATATATATATATATACGAAAAATACAAAGTAATTAAAGAAGTAAACAAACCTGTAGAGTTTTTGAACTTCTTAAAACATGTACATATAAAGTTCAAATTTAAATATAACAAAAATAACACACTCAGTTACACTTTCACAAATAAGAGATCTCAAATTTCAATATAAATTTTAAAACCCACAAAGATAATATATATATATATATATATATATATATATATATATTTCATATTGTAAAACCTGCAAAAAAGAAAAATAATTAATTAGCAAAACATCATAAAACATTTTAATCAAATCAAAAATTGAGGTGAGAAAGGGTGAGTGGAGAAATGAGAAGTTGGCTTGGGTGTCAATAATGATAAAGTAGTTTAGCACAAAAAAACACAAAATTGATACCTTAAGATGTTGTTTGACCATAATTTTTTTTTCACTTTTTTGAAAAAAGATTTTAATTTATATCGAATACAACTTCAAGTTGATGTTTGGCAATGAGAATTTCAAATACAATTTGAAGTTGTATTTGAAAAAATGAAAAACAAGAAAAAGTTATTTTCACTTTAAACATCTCCCTTCTCTCACAAAAATTCAAAAACAACTCCAAATATATTCATGAACAAACACAACTCCACAACTTCTACTTCTACTTCAACATCGACTCTTACTGAAATTTCAAAAAATTTAGTTTTCATGATCGAAAACTCACAAAATATAAAACCTACCAAAAAAGGTTAGTTAATAAAATATTATATATAAGAAAATTTTAAATTAAACAAAAAAGTGAGATAAAGAAAGTGGAAGGGGAGGGGGCGACAGGAGAGAGGCTAGGTATTTAGGTTGTTTGTATGTGGGAAAGGGGATGTTATGCAATTGGTTATTAAATTTTGGAGGAAATTTTTAGGTTTTGTAATATTTGGGTGAATTTTTAGGGTTTCGGGTAGGGGGCAGTGGCGGCTAAAGAATTTTTTGGCCAATTGCATCTTGTCTTCTTTTTATCAATTATATATATATATATATATACTAGTGGCCATAGGTCCTGAGCATGGGCCCAACATGCTAAGCTTTAATTTTTAAGATTATTGCAAAAGTAGTGAAATTAATTATTATTATTAAATAATTTTAAATAATTAAAATTTTTAATTATTTTAATTTATAATATTTTTTCCTCTATTTTATTTTAAGTGATATCGATATAATTTTGAGAGTTAAGCAAATATCACGATTGAAGTAGCAAAGCAGATATGTCTTAAATGACTTATAATAACTAATTAGAAATGATGTAACAAAATTATTATAAAAAATACTTGTAAAAATAAGTTAAGTGAGCCTCATATAAGATCTCAAGTTAATTTAAAACATAAAGAGTTAATTAATCATTTTATGTTTGTTTTACTTTTTATTTTATCAAATTTGTTAACTTTTTAATACTTAAATGATTTATAATTAGAGATGATGTAGTAAATTATGGTTGAAGCAGCTGAAGCAGACATGTTATAAATGACTATTTTACTTATTTATTTTGTTAATTATTATTAATTTTCTAATACGTAAATGACATATAATAAGTAAGAGTGATATAGTAAAATTACAGAGCAAACAGTGGTCGACAAGCATGTCGATCGCCAAAACAAAAAGTTGTTAAAAAACTAAAATTTAGTTTTCATGTTTATGTATTTTATGCTTCATTTAATTGTACCTAATAAAAATTGACATTTTAATCACTCAGATCTACATCGTAACTATGTATTTAATTTTTTGTTCAATCTAATTATTTACATCTCAATAGGTGTGCTACTTTCATACCTTTTTGACACAGATATTACTATTGCAAAGTACATTATCCGATCATTTTTAATTTTTAAATTTTTTAGACTATTTTATCTTTTAATTAATTATTATTTATAATCTAATACTTAAATGACTTATAATGACTATTTAGAAGTGATATAATAAAATTACTATGAAAGTTACTTGCAAAATTTTTTTTAAGTGAACCCTGTATAAGTCGCCAAGTTAATCTAAAACAGCAATGGTTAACTAATTAGAAGCGATATAATAAAATTACTATAAAAAGTATTTGTAGGAAAAAATTTAAGTGGACTCCATATAAGTCATCCAGTTAATTTAAAACATCAAGTGTTAACTTATAATTTTGTGTCTATTTTATCTTTTTTTAAATGAAATATTATCAATTTTCTAATGCTTAGACGATCAATAATAATTAATTATGTGTGATATAGTAAGATCATGATTGAAGTAGCTAAAGCAGACATGTCATAAATGTCTATTGTATTTTTTAATTAATATTATTAATTTTCTAATATGTAAATAACTTATAACAATTAATTAGGAATGATATAGTAAAATAACGGTTGAAGTAGCTAAAGCAGGTAACAGCAACAACAACATACCCAGTATATTCCCACCAGGTGGGGTCTGGGGACGGTAAGTCTACGCAGTCCATACCACTACCTCAAAAGTGAGATAAAGAGGTTGTTTTTGATCGACCCCCGGCTCAAAATAAAACAATCTAAGATAAGATACGGAATTGTAATAGAACAAGATACAATAGACATGAACAAATTCAATAGCACCAAAAAGCAAGATACTCCAACTACCACACCAAAGCATACAATAGCCTAACTCTTACTAACCTTCTACCTTAATTCGCCTCCTCCACACCTTCCTATCTAGGGGAATGCCCTCGATAAGCTGAAGCTGCTCTATGTCGTGTCTAATCACTTTCCCCCAATATTTTTTTGGTCTACCTCTACCTCGCTTGAAATCGTCCCTAGCCAACCTCTTACACCTCCGTACCGAGACATCCGTGCTTCTCCTCAACACATGCCCAAACCATCTCAGCCTCATTTCCCTTATCTTGGCTTCCACTGAATCCACTCCCACTCTATTGCGAATAACCTCATTTCTAATCCTATCTTTCTTAGTACACCTACATATCCACCGAAGTATTCTCATCTACGCTACATTCATCTTCTAGATGTGGGCCTTCTTAACCGACCAACACTCAGTCCCATACAATAAAGCTGGTTTAACCATCACTCTGTAGAACTTGCCTTTAAGCTTGGGAGGTACATTTTTGTCATACAAAATACCGGATGCTAGCCTCCATTTCATCCACCCTACCCCGTTCCAATGATTGACGTCCTCGTCAATCTCTCCGTCCTTCTGAATCATCGACCCCATATACTTGAAATTATCTCTCTTACTGATAGGATGAGAATCAAGCTTAGCAACCACATTGGAATCATGAGACACCTCGCTGAACTTACACTCCAAATATTCCATCTTGGACCTACTTAACCTAAAACCTTTAGACTTAAGAATTTGCCTCCAAACCTCCAATTTAACATTAACCCCACTACGAGTCTCATCAATCAAGACAACATCATCTGCAAAAAACAAGCAATAAGGCACCTCATCCTAAATGTGCTACGTCAAAGCACCATCACCAAGGCAAAAAGAAACGGACTAAGCGTCAAACCTTGATGTAACTCCATCAAGACAGGAAAGTGCTCCGAGTCCCTTCTACTAGTTCTAACCCAAGTCTTGGCTCCGTCGTACATTGGGTTGGTCTCAGAAACTCATTTTCGTAAGAGAAACCCACTTGAGGATTTTTGGTATCATTTTGGACCCGATACACAAAGGTGCAATATGGGTATTGATATTCTCGTAATGATGCATAGATTGTATTTTTTATAGTTTGGCTCATTGAAGAAGCTTCGAGAAAAGGAAAAGCAAAGGTTGTTGGTTTGTGAGCTATATTTGGATTCGAGGTAGGTTAGGCTTACTTCTTGTTAGATTGAGCTTTATTATAGTATGACTTTGATATCTTGATAAGATTGTGCGGGTTTTTAGGTGTTGAAAAGGTTGATGGTTGTGTTTGAGATTTGTTGATCCACTTAGGCTATTTAACTCATAAAGTGTGATACTTGACTTATAGCCTAGAACCTTGGTTAGTTGGACTTGTTATCTCATGAATAGCATGAGAATGCTCTAGTTAGACGGGAGTGACCTTGTCACTCATATTAAATAGTAATTTAACCTTAGTTGTGCGTAGTTGTGGAAATTTCCCTAGTAGCTTTGGATGAATGAAGAGTATTACTTGAGGAAGAATTGTACCATAGAACTAGTGTGGAATGACAAACCTCTAAGAAGTGGCGGAGTCAGGATTTTGGTTAAGGGTGTTCATATTTTTAGAAAAAGAAGCGGGTCATAAAAAAATATTGTAAATCGTATATTGAAGAAGAAGAAGAATCTTTGAACCAAACTAATCATAAAAAAAAATATAAGATAACAAGTCGAAACATATAATAAAAGCAAAGTCAACAAAGCAAATTCTATTAATAAAAGCTTGATTAAAAAATATAATTACAAGTATACTCGACGATACTTCATCCCTTGAAATATTTTTATAATATAATCATTAGAAATATTCTTAAATTACTTAGTCCAAAATAAAAAAAAATACACAAAAGCAAGTTTAACGGAAAAAAATACTAAGCTAAAATATAAGAAGAATTAAAGAATACCTTTTAGCAATTCACACTCCAATAGTCGTTGAAGAAAAATTATAATGATAGCTCGTTGAAGATTGAAGACTTTAACATCAAATTATTGACTAATTAGTATTAAAGATAATAAAAGGAGTAAAGAATTTTAATTTTTTTTTTAATAATAAGAAGAGAAATTGTGGTGAAGTGAAGGATTGGAGAAGGAGAAGTGTAAGAGTTAGGTTTTTCCTTTAACCTATTATTTTTATTTTAAAAAGAAAAAGTGTGCATTAATTTTTTTTAATAAAAAAATTAGATTTCCTGGCTGGCTAGGCAGCTAGGCCTTTTTTTTTTTTTTTATAATGTAATATTGGGCCCTTTTTATTAAAAGAGAATTGGGTCTATGTGACCCGGTCCAAAGGACCTGCTCTCTTCTTTAAAAAGGAGAATAAAATTGCAGCTATTGTAGGCAGAGGAAATCGAACCCGCATCTGAGACACAGATTTGCACACCCTTGACCGCTAGGTTGCGCATCTCTAGCTTATCAAGGGTGTTCAACAGAATATATATAACCATATATATCTATATTTAACCTATGTATTCCAAAAAAATTTTCGACGAAGGGTATTCATCTGACTACCCTTCGTGGACTGTAGCTCCTAAGACATGCATGACTTATGGCTTAGCTTAGTCCAGAATAAAAGTTAGACTTGAAGAGAAATTTGGGTTATTAGAAGCAAAACTTGACACGCCTTAAGTTTGGTTTATGTAGGTATGTTATAAACATTTATTTTACTTTTTTTATTATATATTATTAATTTTTTAATACGTAAATGACTTATATAATTTATTAGGGATGATATAGTAAAATTATGATTGAAGCAGCTAAAGAAGATATGTCATAAATATCTATTTTATTTTTTAATTGAATAATATTGATTTTCTAATACGTAAATGACTTATAATAATTAATTATCTAATACTTAAATGACTTATAATAACTATCTAAAAGTGATATAATAAAATTACTATAAAAGTTACTTGTGATTTTTTTTAAGTGGACCCCGTATAAGTCGTCAAGTTAATTTAAAACATCAACGGTTAACTAATTAGAAGCAATATAATAAAATTACTATATAAAGTACTTGTAGAAATTTTTTTAAGTGGACTACATATAAGTCATCAAATTAATTTAAAACATCAAGAGTTAACTTAGAATTTTGTGTCTATTTTACCTTTTTTTATGAAAAATTATCAATATTTTAATGCTTAGATGATCTATAATAATTAATTAAGGTGATATAATAAAATCACGATTGAAGCAATTGAAGCAGACATGTCATGAATGTTTATTATATTTTTTAAATTAAATATTGTTAATTTTTTAATACGTAAATGACTTATAATAATTAATTAAGAATGATACAGTAAAATCACGGTTGAAGCAGTTGAAGCAGTCATATCATAAATATCTATTTACTTTTTTTAATTATGTATTATTAATTTTCTAATACGTAAATAACTTATAATAATTAATTAAAAATGATATAGTAAAATCACGATTGAAACTGCTTAAGCAGACACGTCACAAATATCTACTTTACTTTTTTAATTAAATATTATTTATTTTCTAATACACAAATGACTTATAATAATTAATTAAGGATGATATAGTAAAATCACTATTGAAGCTGCTGAAGTAGGCATGTCATCCACAAGCTACCTGCTTCAGCAGTTTATCCTCACTTATATATTAGTAATAGATAATAGAAATAGATATAACATGTATAATTATTATTTTTTAACTTCTTCATGTACAAATACTATAATAATGTAACTAACAAATATAATAAAGAAAATTCTCTAACTAAAAGACTAATGATAATAATAAATACTTATACCTTTACTTTAAGTTAATAATAAAAGTCAATTATATATATATATATATATTCCTTTTCAACTTTTTTTGTCCTCTATGATATTTATATGTATTGTTATATATTTTCTTATTTAAATAAATTCTTAAATAATTGTGTTCAACTAAATTTATGACAATTATAAGGTTATTAAGATAATATGAAATCATAACATGAATAACTTTAATACTAATTTAAATTAAATATAATTATTGATTAATCGAGATATGATATGACAAAATTGATAAATATACTATGTCGAAAGATTATATTCAATCAAATAGCAATTCTTCATTCAAAAGGTTGTATACAATCAAATAATAATTCTTCAAACTCGTGTATAGGATGAAGTTTGAATGAGATTTATTAAAGTTTTGCTAAAATCTAATATCTTGTTAATTTAAGTAAATATGATTATCTATTTGTTGAAATTCATAAATATGCCTATAACTTGTTAATTTAAGTAAATATAATTATCTATTTATTGAAATTCATAAATATGCCTGTAATTGAACGATTAACACCTTCAATTACACTAGACCAATAAAGAAATTGTTCTGATGAAACAAGTTTTGAGTAATAACGATTCTGAAAGTACTCAATCATGATGAAGGTTTAATGATCTCAATAAAATTATGTTTTAGTTCGATCCAATTAGTTAATCAAAATTATATAGATATGAGCACCTCTTTATGAAATTTACAAATACATCAGTAAATCGAATAAAATAGAATTGAAAGATTAGCATTCCCAATTACATTAGATCGGTAAAGATATTATTCCGATAAAACAAGTTTGAGTCAAATAACAACTTTGAAAGCACTTGATCAAAATGAAGCTATAGTGAGACTCGTGAAGTTATGTTTAGTTTGATACAATTAGTCAATTAAAATTATTTAGATATAATCACCTATTTATTGAAATTATATTTGAAATTACTAAATAGCCTATAAAATTAAGCCGAATTGAATAATTAATATCTCCAATAACAATAAATTGATAAAAATATTATTCCAATGAAACAAGTTTGAGTCAAATACAACTCAGAAAGCAATTCACATAAATGAGCTTCAGTGAGTGTAAAGTTATGTTTAGGTACAGTAAAATTAGTTAGTCAAAATTAATCAAATATAATCACCTACTTATTGAAATTACGTTTGAAATATGCAAAGTTGACTTGTAAAATTTGCAATCGAATTGACTGATCAACACCTCTAACTACACTAGATTAGTATTGATGCGATAACTTTTAACTCATGGTAAAAAATATGACTGCTACAAAATGTGATCTCAATAATAAATTTGTGCCTATCTCATTTCGTAATGTCAAAAAATTAAATCTATTAAGTCAATTATGGCTATAATATTTTTAGTACTTGAAGCAATTTTTTTTATTTAAGTATAATATTTATTTTAAAGAACCGTATTATGACTAAAAAATTACTATTGCTATAACAAATTTAACACGTGGCAAATATTAATAATTAGCTCCAATTTTATTTGTACCAAAAAATCTATGGCAAAGTCAGTTATTATGTTACCATTATTTTTTAACTTGAAGCAAATATTATTTATTTAGCTATAATTTTTTATTTTAAATAATCAATTGTGGCTAAAACTTTACTATTACTACAATAAATTTAAACTTGTGGCAAAAACTAATTATTCGATATGAAATTTTATTATAGCAAAAAGATGTGGCTATGTCTGTTAGCAATTGCCACAATTATTTTATAACTTGAAGCAAATATATTTATTTAATTATAATCTTTTATTTCAAATAATTTATTATGACTAAAACGTTACTATTACTACAATAAATTTAAACTTGTGGCAAAAATTAATAACTAGCTACGGAATTTTACTATGGCAAAAGACGTAGCTATACTATTTAACAATAGCCCTAATTTTTGTATAAGTTGAAGCAAAAATATATATTTAGCTATAATATTTTGTTTCAAATAATTTACTATGGCTAAAAGGTTACTATTGTTACAATAACATATATAGCATAGGAAAAATATATTATTAGCTATAAATTTTAGTGTAGCTATAAAGTCGTAGCTATTTAGGCCATTATTGCCACGATTGTTAGCAATTGTACCAAAAATGAAGGATTAGCTTTGTCAATTAGATTTTTGTGGCTAAGAAATTTTAAAAATTTGTAGACAACTATGGAATTTGTTTTTTCATGGCTATTACTAGGTAATAGCCACAATTTTTACATTCACAGCTTAGGTTTTGTAGCTATAGATACATTTTGTTGCAGTGTATTTTCTCTCTTATAAAGTGACAATGCTTGATTCTTTTATGAAACACTAAGTTAGCAATTATTTACATAGCTAATCTGTTGTCACAATAGACAGTGACTGAAATATCTATATCAACTCTCAATTCTTTAAGTAGTTCTATTATCAGACCACCTCAGCTACATAGTTTGACATGTTCCTATATTCTACCTCAGTTAAGCTCCTTGACACCATCCGTTGCTTTTTTTATTTCCATGAAATGAAAGAATCTCCTAGTTTAATCAAAAGAGCAGATACAATTTTTTTTTGGTGTTTGGGCATGATGCCCAATCAGTATCACAAAATAAAATAAATTTCTTGGATATTCTGCTAGAAATTAGTATGTCAAGACCAGTCTGTCCTTTTGCATATCTCACAACCTTTAAAGCAACATTCCAGTGAGATTTCTTAGGTTGATTTAGAAATTGGCTCAATGTCTGGGCAACAAATTATATATCTGGTCTGGTGACAGTGAGATACAAGAGTTTACCAATCAACCTCCTGTACTTTCCAATATCTGTCAACAGTGGATCATCATTATTATTGTTAGCCACATTATCATATTCTTTAGTGGGAAGCTTTATGTTAGGAACCAGTGGAGTAGATGCTGGTTTAGCTGTACTTAAACCAGTTTCTGAAATGATCTTCAATGAGTACTTCCTTTGATGCATAACAATGCCCTTCTCTAATCTGGCAAACTCAATGCCCAAGAAATATCTAAGTTCTCCTAAATCTTTAACCTTAAAGATCTTGTGGAGAACTACTTTAGTATGGTTGATGCTATTAAGATCATTCCATGTAATTAAAATATCATCTACACAAACAAAGTATAATAAGAGCTGATCCAACTTTTTTAGTAAATAGAGAATACTTCAAGTGATTTTGAACAAAGCAAAGCTTGATCAGTGCTGTAATGAGTTTCAAATTCCATTCTCTTTGAGCTTGTTTCAATCCATAGAGGAATTTGATGAGCCTGCATACTGGTTTCTCCCCATTTTTCTCCTGCTCAGCAAATCCTGTTGGAGCTTAAAATTCAAGAGGTAATACCATATACACCTCATCATATAGATCACCTTGAAGAAAAACATTAGAGACATTAATTTGATGCTCGTGTCAGTTCTCAGCTGCAGCAAGTGCAAGGACAAACCTCACTGTAACTATCTTGACTACAAGAGAGAAGGTTTCTTGATAGTCAAGACCTTCTCTTTGACTAAAACCTTTACCCATAATCTGGCTTTAAATATCTTAATTGAACCATTATTATTATACTTGATTTTAAATATCCACTTACAACCAACGACAGATCTATCTGCAGGTAAAAAAAATAATTCTCCAGGTGTTTTTTTTTCTAGAGCTGAAATCTCATCCTTCATGAAAAACACCTATCTAGGATCTAAACAAGCTGCCTCATAAAAAGTTGGTTCGAGCTCATTTGATGTTGCTGCAGTAAATCATTGATAGGTAGGAGAGAGATGTGTCTAAGAAACATACTCATCAATAGAGTAAGGTGTTGCGGAATGAATTGAGGCAGTGACTTAGTTTTTTTTTTTTTTGCTAAATTGGTGGTCTTCTACCCCCTTTGGGACTGTATATTAGGAAGGAGAACATATGGAATGGTGTGAGGATTAACTTGAGGAGCTAAAACCTGAGGTACTGATGGAGGAATCTCATCTGTGACTAGAGTAAGAGATAGTGAAGCTTGAGGTATAAATATTTCATCATTGGATTCAGAAGTATAGAGAAAGGGAACACATATTCTCTAAAGATGACATCTCTACTAATGAATAAACATTTGTCTAGCAAATTATATAATATGTATACTTTGGTGGACTGACTATAGCCCATATGAACTGCTGGCACACCCCTTTGATGAAAGTTATCACCTCTAGGAATGGCTGCTGCAAAACACAAACAACCAATGACTCTGAGATATTACAGAAAGGGCTTGACTTTGTGAAATACCTCATAGGGAGATAAACCTTTCAACACAGGAGAGAGTAATCTATTTATGATGTAGGCAGCAGTCAAGACACAGTGTCCCCATAATCTGAGAGGAATATGACCTTGCAATCTAATTGCTCTAGCCACCTTCAATATATGTCTATGATTTTTGTAGCAACTCAATTCTATTGTAGAGTATGAATACAGGTTTTGTGATGTATGATCCCCAAAGACTTAAATAAATTACTACATTTTTTATTTACAAAGTTTGTGACATTGTCTGTTCTAATGATATGGACACAAACTCCAAACTGAGTTTTGATCAAGGTAAGAAAATCTTGAAAAACAATAATAACATAACTTTTGAATTTGATTAGAAATAGCCACAACATTCTAGAATAGTCATCAACCATAGTGACAAAAAATCTATTACCATCATGGGTTGAAATTCTATTTGGACCCCAAACATCAACATGAAGAAGTAGAAATGGACAAGCAGATTTAGAAGTACTAAAAGGAAATGAAAGTCTAGATTAATTAGCTAGTGGACATACAGTACAATTATGAATATCTTGAGTGCAAGATTTAGAAGAAATAGAAAATAGATGAGACAACACAGAAGTGGAAGTGTGATAAAGTATTTGGAGCCAAAGTGTGAGTGGGACTGAAGTAGGATGAACAATATTCCAGACATGAAAAAACTTTGATATAGTGGAAGGGCCTCTATTGAGAATTTAAACTGGGAGAAGGTAGAGAGGCCTTTGTGCTTTTTATCAATCCCCTTCACCTGTCCACTGTAGAGGTCATGTAAATTAAAAAAATCAGGATTGAATTATATCCAACAATGTAATGCTTTAGTTAGTTGATAAACTAACAAAAGGTTAAATTTAAAGTCAGGGATAAGTAGAACATTATGAAGCGTAGCATCTGAAGAAATGAAACAAATTAAAATCCAGTATGTGTGGAATCAATAGAAGTACCATTAGTCAATTGAACCTTTCTTCGTGAAGATGCAATGTTCTACTGGTTGGTAAGTATATAAGAGTAAGGTGTCATATGGTTTGTGGAACTAGTGTCCACAATCCACTCAAGTGAGCTATGATCAACCACAAGAGCAGTAGCAAAATTACCTACAGAATTCATCTTTGGTGTTAAGTCTGATAGTTTTGTATCTTTGTGAAGAAGATGTAGAATTTGATTGTACTGTTCTTTAGTAAATCTTTCACATGCACCTAAACCATATGAGGCATCTTTCTCATAGTCAGCTAAAATACTGTCACCTCTTTTAGAATCAGTGCTAGAACTACATTCACCTCTTTCAAGTTTGCCACCAAACCTAGAAGTCTATTTTCCTTTATCAAGCTTGGAATTTGTTCCATTACTCTCAAATTGATCCTAAGTGTCAACTCTGTGGTAATAAGGAATATAGGAAGAAGAGTGTGTGACTGCATTGTGAGTAGTATGAAAGTTTCATTGAGAGTTTCTTGAATGATTCATATTTTTACCTTTCTTCTTAAACTTTGAGTCATTAGGATAACCGATAAATTTATAACACACATCTCTTGTGTGACCCCTCATCTTGCAATAGTCACAAAAGGAATTATAAGCTCTATTTTGTCTCTGTTGAGAGTTTAAATTGGGAGAAGGTAGAGCCCTTTGTGCTTTTTACCAATCCCCTTCACCTGTCCACTGTAGAGGTCATGTAAATTAAAAAAAATCAGGATTGAATTATATCCAACAATGTAATGCTTTAGTTAGTTGATAAACTAACAAAAGGTTAAATTTAAAGTCAGGGATAAGTAGAACATTATGAAGCGTAGTATCTGAAGAAATGAAACAAATTAAAATCCAGTATGTGTGGAATCAATAGAAGTACCATTAGTCAATTGAACCTTTCTTCGTGAAGATGCAATGTTCTACAGGTTGGTAGGTATATAAGAGTAAGGTGTCATATGGTTTGTGGAACTAGTGTCCACAATCCACTCAAGTGAGCTATGATCAACCACAAGAGCAGTAGCAAAATTACCTACAGAATTCATCTTTGGTGTTGAGTCTGATAGTTTTGTATCTTTGTGAAGAAGATGTAGAATTTGATTGTACTGTTCTTTAGTAAATCTTTCACATGCACCTAAACCATATGAGGCATCTTTCTCATAGTCAGCTAAAATACTGTCACCTCTTTTAGAATCAGTGCTAGTACTACATTCACCTCTTTCAAGTTGGCCACCAAACCTAGAAGTTTATTTTCCTTTATCAAGCTTGGAATTTGTTCCATTACTCTCAAATTGATCCTAAGTGTCAACTCTGTGGTAATAAGGAATATAGGAAGAAGAGTGTGTGACTGCATTATGAGTAGTATGAAAGTTTCATTGAGAGTTTCTTGAATGATTCATATTTTCACCTTTCTTCTTAAACTTTGAGTCATTAGGATAACCGATAAATTTATAACACACATCTCTTGTGTGACCCCTCATCTTGCAATAGTCACAAAAGGAATTATAAGCTCTATTTTGTCTCTGTGCAGAAACATTTCTAAGTAATAACAAAGTAGTAATTTCATTAGTTTCAGTAGTAGATTTGTTTGATAAAATGTTTCTCTGATTTTCCCTCTCAATTAATATAGAATACGCTCTATTGATAGAAGAAACAAGAATCATCATCAAAATTTGACCCCAAGCTTGAAGCGAAGCATAAAATTAACATAATCACAAGATTTCTAACAATCACAGCTAGGAACTGGCGCAATACTATCAAATTCCACCCATTTTGCTCTTAATTTGGAGAAATACGTAGAGATAGTATCAGTACCTTGATGAATAGTTGTGATTTCTTTGTGCAGTTGTAAAATGTGAGAACCTTCAATTTTATCAAAGCTTTCCTTGAGATCATTCCACACAACAGTAGTATAGGATGAGTAAACAATGCCTCTTAGGAGTTCCTTGGAAACACCGTTCATTATTCATGAGAGAACAATTATGTTGCACCTTTTCCAAAGAGCTGCTAAATTCGAACCGTAGTTTTTCTTTTTGTATGTGCCATCAATGAATCCAATTTTGTTTTGACCTAGAATTGTAATTCGCATCGCACGACTCCACACAGAGTGGTTCTCAGATCCAATGAATTGTAGAGAGATCAAAACAACACCAGAATTATCACTTGGACTAAAAAACAGAGGATGATTGCGACCTAGATTTTCAGGAAAAGTGTTGTCAACCGCCATTGATAAAGCTCTCAATGTTGTAGCTTGTGAAAAGGAAACAAAATCAATGAATCACTATAAGTGATCGTTGGGCTCTGAGACCATGTTAGATTTCACCATTGATAGGCTATATATGAGATCACAAGAGAGTTACCTAGTTAGCAGAAATGGATAACTGGAGTGAAAATTTTTTGATACGTTAATGAGAAAACTGATTTTTACATCTAAAAGTACGTGTATATATATACACCTTCTATTATCAGCCAACTAACTCACTCTATCTACCTAGCTTGATAGTTGTAACCAACTTACTAAATAAAATATCTTCTGACAAACATCCTAATACAAATTACATAATGATCCTTGCACAGCTATGTAATTCTATCTTCAATAAAAAGATTTTAATTTTAAAGAGTCAAGGTGCTTAACCAAATTTTTAGGGGAAAAAAGTGGTAGCTAGTAGTTTTTTTTTTTTTTTTTTTGAAACTGAAAAAAATATCTTCTTTTGATGAACCTTTTTTGAAAGCTTGACTAAGCTCGGGCCTTAAAATTAACAAAAGCATTTTTGAAAAAATTGATTAGCCACTCTAATAAAAGTATTCCTTTGAATAATTCTAACAAAAAGATTTCTTTTTTCAAAAAAATACTCCAAATAGTTTTTTTTTTTTCAAATTAAACAAAATTTAAAAGTTTAGTTATATAGTTGTGTATTAAAAAAATAAAAAAATAAGCCACATCATGGAGTCACCATAATGGTGATTGAGCTGATGCCAACTACCAGCAGTCTATTTCCAGCATTATTTAGTATAAGACTTTTGAATGTGAAATAGCGATGAAGAAGCAACAATAATGTAACGGTCACAAATTCTTTTTCGTAAAATGCAAGAATCCAATTTATTACTTATATACTAGTAGGCATCAAAACAGTATCTTGATTGGACAACAAAATATAAAATTCTTTATCTTGCCTTGTGAAAACGGCTAAGGATTTCCCATTCTATTTTCATGGGTGGCTTTTATTTGATCCAACCACCATGTTGTCTATTCTTTTGTTTTCCACTTGGAATATGATCATCTGTGTTGGACTACGATTATCTGTCTATGGTGTCCTGATTAATTTAAATTTACTTCACGTAAGCTCTATCATCGTGAAAAGCATTTCCTATTATAATTATTTTTTTTATGTTTTTAAGATTTAATCTCGAGATAACTGGTTAAACGTGGAGAAATTCAATTCATATATACCATCACAGCCTTCGTGGTCATGTTGTCAGTTCAACTCAATGTAGACATTTTTTACGCTTCATTTATCTTGAAATCTCTTCTTACTGTTATCGGATAAAAAACTTAGGGTCGTTTAGCTCACATTTTAAGTTATGCAGGGATTACAATGCCTAATTTATAATGCAAAGACAAATAACTACTAAATATATGTTTCAGTACATATGTTTTTTTCTGAGAAGATTACGCAAATATATAATATTAAAATATATTTTCTTGATTTTTAGCCAAAGTATGATTATGTCAATTATAATCAAATGTTTATTGCCATATTAGCATAACCTTATTAATTGCTAAGTATTCTGCTTATAAAGGATAAACAAATGGAACTAATTTATAATCCCTTAATTCACGCGTAATAAATGAGTCTTTCAATCATCCCATATTATTTACAAATAAAATCTCTATCAATTAATGAGGTGTCCCATATTCTTTAAAAGATTAATTCCCTTATCTAGTGCCTTTTTTGTTTCTTTTAATTCCTATTCCTAGTGTTTTTTTTTAAAAAAAAATTGTTAATACATTTTTTATTTGTTTATTTCGGATTTCAAACATATATATATATTACAAATATTATATTAGCGTTATAATATGTTTGAAATGTATTTAAAACAATTATTAAAAGCTGTCAAAATAAAAACAATATTGAAGAAAAAGTATAGAAAATTATGAGAGAAAGAAAGAAAGAAGAGTAAATGCAGTAAAAGTGTGTTGATGGAAATAAAAAAGAATCTAATATAAAAAGAAACTAAAAAAGACAATAGAAAAGAAAACTAATCATTTTAGAGAATATGGAACAACTTCTTAATTATAGAGATTTTTTTATAAATAAATGGGATAATGGAAAAACTCATTTATTAGGCGTGAATTAAGGAATATAAATTAGTTCCATTTTTTAATCTTTTAGATGTAGAATATTTTAGCAATTTAATCGGTCTATGCTAATGTGTTTAAAGATTTTGGTATAATTAATATAATCAAACTTTGGATAAAATCTGCAAAATGTATTTTAATGTTGTATATTTATGTAATCTTCTCATTCCAGTATAAAATTATGATGGAGTTGGTTATAAATGAAATGCCGACTGGACAGATTTTATAAAAAAAAATTATTTTTTCTACTCTCATTAACCTAATTAAATGACCTTTATTAAATTTAAGAAGGCCAAAATGAGGACTTTATGTGTTGGAAGAGAAATTAATTTAGCTCATGAAATGAAAAGAGAATTTTTTTGTTTAAAATTGGTTAGAAATGTACATCTGCCCCTACGTTCAAAAGGTATGGGGATATATTTGGCCGCCCAATCAATGAGGATATCTAGAACCAAGAAAGTTGGACCACCCCACAAGTTTTGCCAAAACCTTGTAAGTACTATTTAGATTCGAATGCTGAAATCCAGCAAAAACAAAAATAACTAACAAATAGCACGAGAGCAAGATGTTCAAAGCAACAAAAAGCCCAAGGGAAACCATAGAAAAGATGTCCGTGCCCATATTGTTATTAGCACTTTGCATCTTTTCTATGGTCTCGCCAACGTTAGAAATGATGCAAAAACCAAAAAAGAATATTGGCAATATAACAGAAAGATGGAGGATTCTTAGTGGGAATAACAATTGGGAAGGCTTATTGGATCCACTTGACAATGATCTTCGTCGGTACCTCATTCACTATGGCGAAATGGCACAAGCAGCTCGAGACGCCTTCAACACCAACAAGAAGTCTAAGTATGCTGGAAGTTGTAGATACTCTAAGAAGAATTTCTTTTCTCAAACCGGGATTGACATGTCCAATCCGTTCAAGTATGAGATAACCAAATATATTTACGCGACATCATCTATACAAGTTCCAGAAGCATTCATCATAAAGTCATTGTCGAGGGAAGCTTGGAGTAAAGAGTCCAACTGGGCTGGTTTTGTAGCTGTGGCTACGGATGAGGGAAAAGTAGCATTAGGAAGAAGAGATATAGTGATTGTTTGGAGAGGAAGTGTTCAGACTATGGAATGGTTCAATGATTTCGATTTTATTCAAGTCTCAGCCCCGATAATCTTTGGAGGAAAATCTGTTCCCAAAGTTCATCACGGTTGGTATTCTATTTATACTTCTGCAGATTCGCGATCACCATTCAATAAGGCCAGTGCTAGAGACCAGGTAAATTAAAATAAGATCTCTAAGTAGTATAATTACTATTATTGAATTTGTTTCCAACATATTTATGTTCTAAGAAAAAACCGTAAGTCATTCATTAAGTCTTTCCCAATTTACCGTAAGTGCTGTTTGGATAGAGTAATAATCACGAATTCCGTTTTAGGTGTTTGGTGAAGTTCAAAGATTGGTGGAACAATACAAGAACGAGCAAGTTACCATAACAGTAACAGGGCATAGCATGGGGGCAGCCGCGGCAACATTAAATGCAGGGGATATGGTTTTCAATGGAATTAGCAAGGGATTCCCCGTCACCGCATTTCTATTTGCAAGTCCAAGAGTGGGAGATGAAAATTTCAAGAATACCTTGTCCAAACTCCATAGTCTTCGAGCTCTGAGAATCCGAAATGCCCCAGATATAGTTCCAAATTACCCGTTGCTCGGCTACTCAGATGTTGGTGTTGAATTGACCGTTGACACTAGGAAATCGGGCTATCTAAAAAGTCCGGGAGATCAGAGCAGTTGGCATAATACGGACTGTTACTTGCATGGAGTTGCTGGAACACAAGGATCAAAAGGAGGATTCAAGCTAGAAGTGGAACGAGATATTTCACTCATTAACAAGTACTTGGACGCGTTAAAAGATGAATATAATGTACCAGCTTCATGGTGGGTTCAGAAGAATAAGGGAATGGTTCAACAACAAAATGGATCCTGGATTCTTATGGATCACGAAGACGACGAATTTTAGTACTTTTTCAAGCAAAAATATAACTCAGATTTGTGAAGAGAGAAACAAGGGTTTTTATTCCATGATTGATCTGTGTTTTATTTACGCTCACCTAATGTCAAAACCTTCAATTTGTAACAGCTAATCATATAGATACAATATTTAATTTGGTTCAGTGTACAAAATGGACGGTTGATGCTTGACGAATGACAGTGTTTGTCTTCTTGCTTGACAACTCGTGACTCCAGTTACTATTTTTTTCCTTCAAGAGAATCAAATGTTCCACCTCAATCACAAGAAATAAAAATGTTTTATCTCATCTAAGTGAAATCTTTGTGTGAGCTAATCTTTGAGGCAGAATTAAAATTAAATGTGTTGTTTACATGTAACAATGTGCTTATTATATCAGTTTCATCAAGTTGACTCAATATATAAAAAGTAAAAATACAAAAAAGTCAATAAAACGAAGTTTGATTCACTAAAACATTAGTACCATAATTCTGTAAGGTGATGCATAAGGCTGATGTGGTTGTGAAACTTGATGCTTAGGCTGACTAAAAGAGTGATAGTTTCAAGTATCTTACCTTTATTGTTCAGGAGAATGGAAAGATTTACGAGGATATCACTCACCGTATTGGGGGCAAGGTAGATGAAATGGAGGCTTGGTTTTGAAATTTTGTGTCATAAGAAGGTGTCTCCTAAACTCACATAAAAATTTTAGAGAGTGGTGGTTAGACCAACTAGGCATAATACATAAATATGATCCTAAACTTGAAACCAAATTATAACTTTAACCTTAAACTTTGACAGTGCACAAATATGACCTTTAACTATTCAAAACTGCACAAATATGACCTCCGATCCTACGTGGCAAAACGTCTGTTCAACACGTAAAACTGGACGCATCCAGCTTAAAATCTAAGGGCATAATACATAAATATAACCCTAAACTTGAGACCAAATTATAACTTTGACCTTAAATTTTGACAGTGCACAAATGACCTTTAACTATTCAAAACTACACAAATATGATCTTTAAATGACTTTTCACTATTATTTTTCCATTATTTTCGGCTCAAAGATGAAAATGACATCTAATTTCTTTTGTCATTGCGGAAAAAGAGCAATATTGAAGATTTATTAATTAGGTGGGTCAACCTCATACGAAAAAATTGCACGGATATGTGTATATATATTATAATGCAGAGGGCGAATTTATGTTATATAATATATCTAAATATAATTTATTTAAATATTAAATTAAAGATGAAACTATACTAATAATAAAAAAAATTATAGTTTTAATAAAATGTTATCAAGGATAGTAGTAGTAGTATATTAAATTAACGTCATTAAAATATTATTAAATTAATGTTATCAAAACGTTATTAAATTAACGCAGGGGAGGACCTACGTGGTTTCCATGGGGTTCACCCGAACCCCCTCGGTAAAAAAATTGCGTTGTATATATAAGGTAGAAAATCTATATTTATGTACGCATATTAATGTTGAACCACATGAAACAAGACACTTAGATAGCCCAATGATGTTATTTGCTCTTCTTGGGCGCTTCCTTCAGCCTACTGCACAGGTTTGATCCCTGCTAGTGGTTTTATTTTTTAACAAAAAAAAAAAAGCTAGGTGCTGCTATAGAAATAAAGACCTCCCTCCAAGTCAGCCCTTTTAACGACGTGACACCGTGTGATTGGATGTGCTTTCCACATAGGCGCGAGTGAAACTCACGCAGGGGTTGCAAAATCGGAGGTCATATTTGTTCAGGTTTTGAATAGTTAAAGGTCCTATTTGTGCACTATTAAAGTTTAAGATAATATTTATGTATTATGCCGATCAACTATGTTGTGCGGACGGAGTGTTGGCTAGCTCATATCCTAAAGATGAAGGTGACAGAGATGTAAATGTTACGATGGATGTATGAATTTACTAAAAAAGATAGGATTTGAAGGAGGTTATTTGAGATAAGGTGAGAGTGGCTTCTCTGGAAGTCAAGATGCGGGAAGTAAGATTGAGATGGTTAGACATATGATGATGAGGTGCATGAACAGTTTAGTGCCGAGGCGTGAGAGGTTGGCTAGGGATAGTTTCAAGCGAGTTAGAGGTAGACCAAAAAAAATATTAAAGGAAGGTAATTAGACATGACGTAAAGCAACTTCAGTTTATTGAGGGTATGATCCTAGATAGGAAGGTGTAAAGGATGCTAATTAGAATAAAAGAATAGTAGGAAGGTATGCGTCCTTGCTCATATGTAGGAGGACTTTATTTTGTTATTCACGCTACTAATCATAGTCTAGACTTGTTTCAAACGTTATGGTTTGTCATATTACTTAGTGATATCTTTATTTATGTTATTATTTAGTGGGTCCGCCCCTTATTGGACAACCCAGAGAAGTGCTTAAACCTTTTTTAAAGGAATATTCCTTGATACCACTTCTGCATCTAAAGTTTATCGCTCCGAGTAATTTGATTTATTGGTGAAAAAAAAAGAATTTAAGTTTGGTGCATTGTTGATGTAATTTTTTTTTATACCTTTAAGTTATTTTTTACCTGCTGTAGTAGGTCATTCATTTCTCAGGTAAAAATATAAAAATGGATAACCTACTGCACAAGTCACCTAATGATGTTAAAAAAACTATACCGATAATGCACCAAAATTAAACATTGCATTTTTATCTTCATCCACGACCACGAGTAGAAAAGAGAAATTTCTTGAACCTTAGCTTCTATTACTTAGTGCGGTTAGAATTAGGTGGGAAAGTCATGTTTACAAAAGGTACATAATGAATCTAATCAACTATCTGTGTAAAAAGATCCTAAAAATCTTAAAGTTCTTCATAAATCTCGATCATACGATTCTCTTTTTGTTTTGTGAATAAGAATTTGTATATTTTGTCCACAATTAATACGTTCAAAGTGAAACGTATCATAAGTAACCTACGATTTTCTTAAAATTAAAGCAGGCAAGTGAAAAATTCTAATAGTACCTGAAGGTAATTTGCAAAAAGTAGACATCATTTGTTTGAACCAACCGAGTTGAGTCCCCAAAGACACATTGTTAGGGGCTCTTACTCCCTTGTCCAACATGTAGGCAGAATCAAGTGTTGTTGCCCCTCTTATTGCAAAATTCACACCTTGTCTGAATTTTACATTTCTCAGCTACAAATCCAACAAATAACTCATCAGAAAAACAACAAGGAAAATAAGTTGCTAATATTACTTAAAATTCCAACTCTCAAAACTAATTACAAAATCTCTTCTCACACTTTTACTCTCCAACTATTAGATACATAACCAACCTCTCCACTTTAAGCCTATTGCTCTTCAAACAACGCGTAAAATCAAGAACATTATCAAATGGTTTTCCAATTTTCTTTCAAGTCTTCTTCCGTTAACTCCATTAAAAAACATAATTCTTCGTTCAAGTTGTAGCTCCAGCAAAGCGCTCCAGCTTCAATGAATCTGTTGTTTCTTCAACAACAGATCTCAAATCAAATCTCAAATTCGTGCTCCAGCTTCGATGAATCTGTTTTTTCTTCAACAACAACTGATCTCGAATCAGATCTCAAATTCCCAGCATCAGATCTCGAAGGGCTAACTATGTTTCTTCAGTTTCTCTTCCATGGCTACCGATGCTTCTCCCAAATTTCAACAATGGAAACTTTTATCGGTGCCACAACCCCCGCAGTCACCGTTATACCGCACACGCCGACAATGAATGAAAAATCGAGATTTAAGTAAATATGAAAACAATTGAAATTTTATTTAATTACGTAGTAAACTGCTGAAATTTATGAAAATATCGCCCTTATATATTTTCTAATGTCTACAAAAGCTTAACAGATGGGTACATCTGAATGAGTTAAAAGCATTCACTTTAACTCCGACAGGAAAATAGAAGAAAAGAGATAAAATGGCTGTGTGACCCACTACTCTGGCTTATTTGACATCTATCATGAACATCAAATTAAATAAAACAGATTTGCTAAATGATCCATTTATGCACTCAGTCCCTTTTAATTTGAACAAATATGATAAAACCTGTGTAGTAGAAGACTATATCATGCTCGCTTATTACAGGTAGTTAATGAATACATGAAGTTTTACAATAAAATCCAGAGATTAGATAACAAATCGCAATCTATGGTAAGAAATAAGTGTCGTAATCCTCGTGATCCATGAGAATCCAAGATCCGTCTTCTTGTTGAACCATTCCTTTATTCTTCTCGATACACCATGACACTGGCACACCATATTCATCCTTCAACACATCGTCTGCCTTATTCTTAAGAGCAATATCCCGATTTATCTCCAACTTGAACTCACCTTTTGCCCCTTGAGTTCCAGCAGTTCCATGCAAATAAACCTCCAGAATATGACCATCTACATCTTTCTTCAAGTACTTTGACTTTGTTGTATCAATTGAAAGTTCAAAGCCAACATCTTCATACACTCTCCGGTCATTTGCAAAACCATCTATGAGCCCACGCTCTGGTAATTTCGGAACAGGATCAGACGCATTGCTAATGCGTAAGATTTGAAGGGTATAAGCTTCCTTGAAATTCTCTTCTCCGACTCATGGGCAAGCAAACACAAATGCAGTCACTGGAAACTCCTTATTGATCTGGTTCACAACTATGTCAATTGCGTATAGTGTGGCTAGTGATGAACCCAAGCTGTGGCCTGTAGCAGTGATGCTCACTTCCTCCTCCTTGTATTGATTCAACAGTCTTTTAACTTCTTCAAGGACCTGTTTCAATGTACAAATACAAAAGAGAATTTTAATGAGTAACGCGCCTAGAAAGTTGCTTTAAAATGT
>NC_061112.1:125998334-126010095 GCF_002878395.1 Capsicum annuum | reverse complement strand
AACCAAACCAAATCATAAATCATTTTTTTTCCTCAGTTTGGTTTGGTTCTTCGATTTGGTTTGACTTGACGGTTTGGTCTGTACACCCCTAAATATTGCGTATAAGTTGGAATGGGAGAAATACTCAACAAGTACGACTGGCTGCAATTAAATCTGAGTTCTGACACGACCAAGGACTATTTTCCTGACAAATTGACTAAAAGAAAAATAACGACACATAAATTAGACGGAGGAAGTATCAACTTTTATTTCTAAATGAGTTGTTCCATTTAATTTTAGCATATTCTTTAATAAATTACTCCATTTCTAAAAAAATTAAAATAATTGTATCAACTTATTTTTAATTAAATTTTTTTCTCCTTTCAAGTTAGTATTGATTACTATATTCAGTGGCGGATTCAAGATTTAAGAATTGTGGGTGCTTAAAAAATTAAAAAGCTAAAAAAAAGTAAAATACTGCCTCGTGGGTGATTAAAAAATTGAAAAATTAGAAAAAAGTAAAATATTACCTCAATGAGGTTTGAACTGGGATGCTCCTTCCAATGGAGAACCTTAAGATTAATCTAAATGTCAGTGCACCAAATTAATTTTTGTATTAATGGGTACTTTTATATCTTTTATACCTATTTTTTATATATATATTTTCTATATAATTCTATTTATTTCGCATTGAATTTATTAAATGTCGAAATACTTTAAAAAATAATATAGATCCGTCCTTAACTATATTTAAACTTAAAAATATGGTATTAGAAAAATTATGATCATAATATTGTGAAGACTTAAACATATATTTATTTAGGAATTAAATTACAACCCAAAAGGAGAGCTTTCTAAAGTACCCGCAAAATTTGGACGTAGTGCATGTAATAAGTGAAAGGTTTGATAGTACAAAGAAGGGTACTTTTGAAATAACATTGTTTTTTTTTTTTTGGGTATTTTGGTACTTACGTTTCAACTCGCTTATTCCATTTTTTGATGACGTGTTGTACCAAGGTTAGATCAATGCCACGTCGCTACAAGAGACAACCACCGAAGAGTTGACTTGGTGACCTTTTTGTCTTCATTCCTTTTCTTTCAATTTTCCTCTACTCGTCTAGAAATCAACACACATTGACTCTTTGATATTCCCCCGTTTTAAATTATTTATCTCAAATTTTTTAATTTAATTTTTTATTTTAGTTATTTTTATTAAGAAGAAAACTTTTTTTATGTTTTATTCTTAATATTAATTATTTTTTTATTTTAAATTAAAATATAAATATCATTTAATAAAAATATTATAATAAATTAATTATGTTATTTTTTTTAATCGATATATTATCTCAATTTCAGACGGATAATTCGAGACGGAAGGTGTACTTATCTTTTAAAGATGAATTTGAAGAGGCAGTGATGATTTTGAGATCAATGCTTTGCCTTGGCAAACCTTGGATGGTTTTAGGATTAACTGGGCATAAAGACAATGAGATCCATGCTTTGTCTCAGCGAACCTTGAATGGTATTTTCCGTTTCATTTTACATGTCTCAAATTAACTTGGTACATTAATTAAGAAAATTAATTTATAACATGACTAGTTTAATATAATATTTCTATTAAATGATGTTTAAAATTTAATTTAAAAAAAAATAATTAATACAAAGAATAAAACATAAATTTATTTTTTTTTGCTTCTTCTTAATTTGTGAAAAATGATAAATAAAATAAAAAATTTGGAATAAGTAAAATAATACGAAGGGAGTACCTGACATTGATGCTTCCTGTCACAAGGAGAAAATAGGGTGCACCACCTAGAGAAAGGAGATAAAAAAAAAGAAAAGAAGGTATTAGGTGGGATTTGAACACTGTATATTTCTTTGGGTACAACATCATTTAATCAAGTCCACCATATTTTTTAACATCGATGTCAACAAATAAATATTAGATCAATTTTATGAGTTATGTATATAAAAGATAGTTTGACGGAAAGACCTTGAAGTACACGTGCACCATAATGACACTAAATCCACCCCTACTTGGAGCAATATTTTCATGTATTTTTGATTTTTTGTTCTTCAATTTAGCAATAAAAATACAAATCATACTTATATTAATTTTAAATATCAATACAAATAAAAGCAAAGTATTACGACTCTAGTATTTAGATATGATGATACTAGTGATGCTTAAGAGTCATGAAAAGGGTTTACATTTGGATTCAAAAGATTACATATTTTAGGGAGGGAAGGAAAAGTGAAAGTGCCTTGTAAAAGACCAGTTGCTATCAATTTATATGCAGCTTCTGTAAAATGCATTCCGTCCCAACTAGCATACATTGAAGTGTCACTGCAAATATTTCTGGCTAGTGGATCCCCACATACTGCCGAAAATTTGAAGTTGTATGGCCCTCCTGCTCCACAACATGCAACTAAACCTCCTTTTCTAAACCCTGTTGTAATTAGTTTTGTAAATCATACGATAAGTACGCGTCATATTCTATAATTTCCAACAAATTTTAATTAGCAGTGGAAATTTTAGTTGCTTCACTTTAATATATGTGTGATTCTTTTCATATAAAAATGAGTAAAACATCTACTACCACTGAAATATGATCAAATTTGCTACGACCATTTCAACTTCACAGGGTTTCTATTATTTTCGATCTAAATTTTAGCATATTCTTATCAATCTTTTTAGCTGACATAACACCTTTTTAGCTGATGTGACTTCCATTTTTATGTAATAAAGGTACCATCACATCAGCATAAAAAAATTAGAAATGCGTTAAAATTAAGTTTATGGGTAATAAAATTCATGTAAAATTAAAGTATGTCATAACAATTTTTACCATAACTCAGCTTATCTCTGTAAAAATAGATAGATATGTGAAAATCCCTGTTTATGAAGAGTATTACTAGTACCTAAAGTGAAAAGTCTGTCAACTTTTTTGTCGTTTCAAGCTCAAAAAAAAAAAAAAAAAAAAAAAAAAAAAAAAAATTATTTGGAATAGTTGATATACACACACACTCCCTTTATTTTAGTTTATGTTTCTTACTTTTCCTTTTAAACTATTTAAAAGAATGTCATTTTTCAAATATACTCCCTCCAGTTCAAATTACTCGTCCCAAATTTTTTAATTTAATTTCTCATTTTACTTATTTTTTTTCATTAATTAAGACAAGACAATTTTTTTTTCATGTTTTACCTTTGCATTAATTTTTTTTTCAAATTAAATTGTAAACATCATTTAATAGGGTACTATGATAAACTAAGCATGTTATTAATTATTTTTTTAATTTGGGACGGAGGGAATAGTAACATTTTGATTCCAACATTTCGTTTCCAATTCGTTTAAGACCACAAGATTATATTCAAAGGCATTTTGAGAAACTAAACACATCTTCGTTTTGAGATAACCGAACTCATAAATCTTACTTATTTCCTTAAATTTCATACCAAGTAAACAGGGGGTGTAATAAAGAACTGAAATTAATAGTAATATTTACCATGGCTCTTTGGAGAGGTATAAAATTGCATGGCTGCATTGTAGTAGTCAGCATAGATAATTGTAGCAGAAGGATAGAGCTCTCTAAGAAAATGAAGTTCCTTCTGAAGAAGCTCATTGTATTGCTGAGAGAATTTGTTTAGCCAATTAATACAACCAGTCTTAGGATCATAGTGTTCCTTATCTGAGTGCATAAATTTTGTGAGATAAGCTGTTGAGCATCCAATTGGCAAATCCCCTGGAATTAACAATGTGCTTGCGCCTAACTCCATTAATTCCTACATCATAAATTAATAATTAATTTTCTTAGCATATGGTTTATAATTTTGAAGCAATGTACATGAAGTGTTTTGATACTATTATTTTTTACCTTTATAGCTGAGCTAATTGTGCTAATGACTGCTGGAACATATGATTCAACCTCTTCCTTAGTGCTATTTGCAAGAAAAGCATGGTTGAAATCATTGCCTCCAATTTCTCCCACTAGTACTAATGACTTCTGTACAAATTCCTTGCATTCTATATATGTGCCATCATAAATTTAAAAAGAGTTGCTGATGGACAATGTTTGTTTTTTTTTAAAAAAAAAACTTATAGAAATACATTTGCAAGTGTTTTTGACATTTACCTATGCATTCTAAACTCTTTTTTTTTTTTTTTTGAAAAATGGGCCGGAGATATTCATTTCACGTTATTTTACGTTGTGTTTTCGACTTAAATATGTTATAATTACTCCCTCCGTCCTATTTTATCAGTTCCAAATTTCCTAATCTGGTGTCCCATTTTACTTGTCCTTTTTTACTTATCAAGACAATACAATTTTTTTTTTCACATTTTACCCTTTGCATTAATTACTTTTTCTTTAAATTAAAATGTAAACATCATTTAATAGAAATACTATGATAAACTAGCCATGTTATTTATTATTTTTTTAATAGATATATCATCCCAATTTGAAACGAGTAATATGGGACGGAGGAATATTAGTTAACTGGCTAAAAAATGTCCTTCAATTTACCAAGTTTTTCAGAAATATCCTTCTAACTAATGATTCCTCCAAATAAAGAAAGAAAAAGTTAAGTTTGCCCTTAAATTATTGGAAATTGGACAAAATTGAAACCGCAACTGATATTCTTTTTTATCCTTTTCCCCTTTTTATTTTTTGGTGTTGACTTGTGCAATCAATAAATTGTTCTTCTTGTTTAACATTAATTATGAGTAATTAAGCCCAAAGTTTTGTTGTTTGACAATAACCCATGAGCTAATCCTCATTGATGCCAACAGCGCCCACTCCAAAGCTTAACAAAAAAGGTTGTTGCCTTAGTCCCCGAAATTTGGGTGCCTCGTTTTTTTTTAAAAAATAAGGGGTCGTGTGGTTGGTATTAGAAAGACAATTTATTCATGTAATTATTATTTGTGTAAGTTATACAAGGTTAGCTAGTTAGGAAGTAAGTAATCATATATAAAATTAATACAGACATTTGAGTTTTTTAATTTAGAATCCCATATAACTAATATATGCATAAATTATGAGAAAATTGATTTATTATCTTATGTGGAGTAGAAGATGAAATAGTTAATATCTGCATTACTAATACTTTCATAATTCTAATCACTTACTAAATGACCCCTAACTAGGGGTGTGCATCGGTCGGTTCGGTTTGATTTTACGTGTTATTGGTTCGATTTATAGATTTTTGATTTTTAAATATGTAAAACCAATAACCAACCAATAAGACATTTTCTTATCAGTTTTTGGTCCTTAACGATTCGGTTTAACCAATAAGATAATACTTATAAAATAGAAATAATAACAACTAACATAAAAAATGAAATTTTAATTACCGCCAAAACCTACGCAATGCATTTTAGTTTACAAGAATCTTCAAACTTGAATTGAATGTTAGTTAGGAAAAAAATTGAATCTTAATTGTTGGAAGCTATAAATGTTTCAAGCTTTTTAGTACGATAATAGACGAACTTTATATTGTGCCTTTGTTGCCCTGAATAGGTTAATACTTTGTGAATCACTGAATTATAAATTAATAGTGCATATAATCTATATACATACACATATATATCTCTCTTTATATATATATAGAGAGAGAGAGAGATAAAGAAAGAGATATTTAAATATATAACATAAATAGGGGTAAAACAATAACTTAGTTTATCCTTATTGGGTTATCGGTTTAACCGATAACTCAATAAGCTAAAACCGATATCGAACAGTTTACCCAATAAAATTTTTTATAAAACTAATAAAAAGCCGTTAACCCAATAACCCAATAACATTTTTATCAGTTCGATTTATCAGTCGATTCAATTTTTGCACAGCCTACCCCTAATTGTGTTAGTAGAAATCGATCATAAAAAACATTATTAGCAACTTTTCATCTCAAAAATTTACAAGAATTGACCAAATAAGACTATATATAAAATTATTATTTTTGAGTTTAGAGTCTCCTATTTAATTTGAGCCACCCCATTGATTGATAGGCATTATATTCCTTTTATTCAATTTATGTGAGGTAGTTTACTCGACAAGGAATTTAAGAAAGAACGAAATACTTTTGAAGCTTGTATTTTAAAATAAGTCAAAATATATGTATGACTAATTCACTATGAATCATTTTATTAAGGGTAAAATGAATATTTTAAAGCTAAAATATTACTAAATGCATATGCATCATTCTTGTATGAACTGACTAGAAAAAATATGTCATATAAATTAAAATGGGAGAAAATATTAATTATAGCTATTTTCATTGCCATTCAGCTTCTATTATCTCAACAAACTTAAAAACGACACCATCCGTCGCCGTCATCCTCGATATGTTTTCAAACATGTTAGGTACATTCTTGTAAATGTCAGTCTTTGAAAAAATATGCGACAACTTTTCTCTCTTTTACATTCACTCACGGTAGGTAAGTAATCTGTCACAATTAGCTGATGAAAGAAATGAAATTAAAAGAGCAAACACCTCCAATCATTACTAAATGGTGAACATTTTATGTCATGCCAAATATATATATAACATTTGTTGATATTGGATGATATTTTCGACATTGTCACTAACAATATTATTCATACTTATGGTGCAGGACACGAGGAAAGATTCACTATTTCACCTTTGAAATTTCCCGATGAAAAATGTTTAATAACCATTTTCACAGATATTTTAATTGAAACTGTGAGAAAAGAAAATATAGTAGTGTTTTTGCATGAATAAATTAGAAAGCTTAATTTTCAGTATTTTCATGTCCATATATTTTTCCGGCGAGCTAAGTTAGGTGGAATATAGGTGAAAAAATCATATTTTATAACACTAATTTTATATTGATTCCAGATAATAAAATCACATTTTATAACATAAATTTCTCATTGATTCACCTGAAAAAGTCACTTTTCATAACACAACTTTTTCATGATTTCTGATGCAAAAACACTCTCTGGTAGTGAGAGCATGGGTCCGGAAGAACAGAAACAACACTTCAAATTAAATTATTTTTATGAAAATAATCATAGAATTTAAACTTGACTTTCTAGCCATTTCAATTTATTGACTTGTTTTATACCGTTTCTACACACCTTCTATATAGTTTCTAGACATATCTTATACATATAAATATTCTATACGAAAATTATACAGTTTTGATACACAATTTATATAATAATTATACTTTTTTTACACGTTTTATACAATAATTATATAATTTTCATAAACTTTCTATAGATTTTTATATATATTTTATACATATTTGATAGAACTATATAATTTCTATACATATATCTTATATAGATACATATTCTATTTTACAATTATAGCATTTTTATATAATTTAATTATTATTTCTAGACAATAAAAAAATAAATATTTAATCAATTAAAAAATTTATAGCAAAAAATATTAAAATATTTTTAAAATGGCGAATTGCCCGAGTTGAACACTGTATCACTATTGTATATATACTGTACAGTATTGTATATGGACTGTATATGAACTACGTAGGTCAAAATGATCCAAATTAGGAAATGACTATAAAGTGAAAATAGTATATCCGACTGACCATTTTTTGAAAAGTTTTCAAACTTAGGCTATTTATTTTAAAAAGTGTTATAGAGTGTCCCTCCCCCCACCGAATGGCCTAAGGAAAGAGCTAAAAATGGTCAAATGACCCAATGACCATAAAATGAAATTTTTTTCTTCTGCTACACAATGTCCTTTTCCCTTAATATTTATCTGTTAAAATTAATTAAGAATTAACTTAAATAGTTGTCCACTCAAAGTATAACTTAAAAGGCGGAATACATCGACAGATCCCTCAACTTGACATCATCTTTCACTTTTACTCTTCAAGTGGACGGTGTTCATTTTTTGCATCTAAAACAGTCTTCAAGTATATCATTTTAGCACTTTTTTCATAATTAGTAAAAAAAAATATTATGTGCGTGTGTTACAGCGCCAATGACATAAAAAGTGACGAATAAAACGTGGATATTTATCATTTCTCTCTAAATTAATTTTTAAATAACTAAATTTAATTAAAATAAAGAGATAAAAAGAAACTATAACTACCCCATCCTCACCAAATCTGTCTTCTCCCGCCCACCCCACCCCGCCCGCTTCCCCACCCTTCAGCCGTCTTCTCCGATTCTCACTGCCATTTTACCTCCTCTGGCCACCCTCCAACCCCCCCCAATCACAATCATCTCTTCAATTACCTCCGAACACACAATCATCTTTTCAAAAAAAAAATTGTTAAGAATTCATCCCAAACAAAATTTGTTAAAAAATTATTGAGATTTCACAATTAGAGAAAATTTTCACAATCGAATTGTATTTGACATTATTCATTCTTTCATATTAACTCTAAAATCTATCTCAAAACTTTTCACCATTGAAGGGCTTAAAATTGAGTTAAAATGAGTTATTGAAAATTATGAATTTATAGATATTGGAAGAAGAAGTTGATGGTAGATTAATTTTCTACTATTTTTAACTATCATTAAGGAAGAAGCCATGATTGTGTGAGTGGTTGGTGGATTAAAATGGAGAAAAGTGTTGAAGGAAATTAAAAGGAAGAAAAAGAAAAAGACAAATAAAAATTAGTAATTTTTAAGCTGTTCACGTGCTCAAAATGTGTGCAACATACACAATGTGTCAAGTCATCAAACGTGTCAAAGTGACACACTTGATGACTGCTTAAGGTGTTAAAAGCGAACACTGTCCATTTAAGGTGTTAAAGTGAAAGATAGTGTCAAATATTTATTCTGCCTCAAATTGAAGGATATTTATTCTGCCTAACTTAAAATAACCGTTGAATTTATAATATATGTATATTTCATAATACCCACTTACCCCCCCTAAATATACTCAAAAGAGTTTTGCCACACCTCAGTTTAAAAGGTGTCCTATTATCCTCTGAACTAAATAAAAACGAAATTTTCACCCCCTTAGTGCCTATGTGGCACATACGTAGCACAACGCACTGAAGTGTCCACGTAGGCACACGTGTGTGCCACAGACACCCAGAGGGTGAAAATTCTACTTTTAATTAGTTCAGGGGTAATAGGACCCCCTTTAAATTGACGTATGATATAGCCTTTTTGGTTATAGTTCAGGGTAATTGAATATTTTCCCTATTATACATGTATCCGGCATGAAAAAGAAAATAGTGAATTCAACCGGCTACGCGAATCTCTTGTTTGGGAATAAGAATTTGTATATTTTGTCCGCAATTATTACTTACAAAGTGAAACGTGATATAGGAACCGATCACCCATGATCTTCTTACAAATCAAAGCAGGCAAGTGAAAATTCTAACAGTACCTGAAGGTAATTTGCAAAAAGTAGACATCATTTGTTTGAACCAACCGAGTTGAGTCCCCAAAGACACATTGTTAGGGGCTCTTACTCCCTTGTCCAACAAGTAGGCAGAGTCAAGTGCTGTTGCCCCTCCTACTGCAAAATTCACACCTTGCCTGAATTTTACATTGTTCCTTTCATCAATATTGCTTCCCAAATATGCTGGCACTAATGGGAGCCCTAAACTCTCAGCTACAAATCCAACAACAACTCATCAGAAAAACAACTAGGAAAAAGAAATGGTGAATTTTTGGTATACATGTGACAAAAAGGAGATAAACAAATCATATATCAACAGGGCACTTAGCGCGATCATACCGACAAATTGGAGAGCACAATTTTGCAAAACACAATAGCTATGTGAAGAACTGAACATTAAACGTAACACACAACTTCAAAATCTATAAGGAGGAAAACAATTATAGCTATGGCTTAAAATTTGTATATGCGTATGTACGTACCAATAAAATCAATAACAAGACGGCCATCGGAAAAGCGACCGGTGGGATGATGAAAGAAGGTTTCACCATAAGGTTGCCTGGCGAAATGGGGAGGATGAATTTTGTTTAGAGAGAGATGAAGCCCATTTCCAGTGTCAGCTAGTGAATCGCCGAAACTAATTATGGAGTTGAAGCATCCCTCAATGATTTGGAAGTTATGGTTTATGACCAAAAGGAAGAAGGCAATTGCTGCAGTGCTCCAAGTATTCAATTTTAGAGAAGAAGAAGAAGCAGCCATGACGACAAATCCCAAGCAGAAAAGGCTTATTCTTATATACTCTTATATAAATAATGATGAAATTTATGCCAACTAATAAGCTACTAACTATGTGACCAACTACGTAAGGTCTGTCAACGTAACTAGGTTCCTGTAACAATAATAACAATGGGCGGTCCTGGAAAACCAGGGATTTATCTCTTAAGATACTTCCTCCTCCGTTTCATTTTAACAGTTGCTTAACTTTATTTCCGATCCCATTCACTTAAAAAATTATATAAATATAAGATATAATTTACTAAGTTATTTTTATTATTACATTTTGTTTTAAAAAATAAGTAATATCAAAAAGAAGTATTTAGTTAGTGTCGGAAATAGTTGCATAATTTAGTTTGGAACATTTGTACTTAGCGTCAGTTAAACGGTACAGAAGGAATAATTGTATCCTTTTGTTTCATTTTATTTGTTGCCATTTTTTTTGGTCTGTCCAAAAACGAGTATCATCTTTTTTTATTTGGTAACTATTTTAAAACACAATTTCACTTTTATTTTTATTGGTCTCACTTAATTAAAGATAGTAATAGTACATTTTTTACAAGGACAATAGTGTAAACATCATCAAGTCTTTTATTATTTTTTAAATTTCGTGTCGGATCAAGACACGTAAAGTGGGATTGGACGGAGGGAGTACTTAAAAAGAAGCACGAGAGAAGAAAATCTTGTTGGTGAAGAAAGGAAATGTTAATATTTAGGAAAAGTAATCAAACAACTTTGAATTTCTTTTCTACTGGTAAACTACCCTGTGCTAATCTTACCTCTTCCTTTTTTTTTTTTTTTTTTAAAAGTTACAAAACGCAAAAATATGGGGCCCCGTTTTTCTATCCTTTTCGTTTTCGTAGAAGACCAATCAACAATTTCATTCGTCAATACACATTATGATATATTCACCATAATCAATCAATTATGATGGTAAATATCTAAATTATGTTTCAAGGTTCTCACATCAAACCACAGTAAGGTCAATGATATACCAGATTTAGTAGAAGAGGACGAGATCCACAATATTTCGTCTTTATTTAACTACTGTATCACCCTAACTTATGCATTCAATATACTTCGTGTTACATCCCTAGTCCCAACAAGGATATGTTCAATTCAAATAGTTGAGGTAGTAGCTAGTACTAGTAATACTTAGTGACTGAACATATTTACACTTTTTTGCAAGAGGATGACGAATTTACCTGGTCTCTAGCACTGGCCTTATTGAATGGGGATCATGAGTCACCTGAAGTATAAATGGAGATTGTCCAATTACATACAAGCCGACCATCCTTCCATTCCCCAATCGATTTGATGCTCTAATCTACCTTCACATAAGCGAGATTAAACAGTTTTTTTCTTGTGAATGAGTTGAAACATTTGATTCAGTTGAAGGAGAACAGTAGTGATTGGAGTCGAGTTTTTATCACAACTAACAAACAGTTGTCATTATTCATCAATGCAAGCATCAGTCGTCCATTTTGTACATTGAACCAAATTACATATCTACGAGATGAACTGTTACTCCTTTCATCTTGGTACAAAGGTTCTGACATTTAAGTAAGCTGAAAAAAAAAAACACGTTATATTTCTCTGTGCACAAATCTAAGATATATATATATATATATATATATATATATATATATATAT
>NC_061112.1:125992355-125998234 GCF_002878395.1 Capsicum annuum | reverse complement strand
TATATATATATATATATATATATATATATATATATATATATCTTTGCTGGAGAAAGAACTAAAATTCGTCATCTTCATGATCCACGAGAATCCAGGATCCATCTTGTTGTTGAACCATCCCTTTATTCTTCTCAACCCACCATGAAGTAGGTACATTGTATTCATCTTTTAACGCGTCCAAATGCTTGTTAACGAGTGAAATATCCCGTTCCACTTCTAGCTTGAATCCTCCTTTTGACCCTTGCGTTCCAGCAACTCCATGCAAGTAACATTCCATATTATGCCACCTTCTTTGATCTCCAGGACTTTTTAGATAGCCTGATTTCCTAGTGTCGATGATTAATTCGACACCAACATCTGAGTAGCCAAGCAACGGGTAATATGGAACTATATCTGGGGCATTTTGAATTCTCAGAGCTCGAAGATGTTCGAGTTTGGACAAGACATTCTTGAATTTTTCATCTCCCACTCTTGGACTTGCAAATAGAAATGCTGTGACCGGAAAGCCTTTGTTGATTCCATTGAAAACCATATCCCCTGCATTTAATGTTACGGCGGCTGCCCCCATGCTATGCCCTGTTACTGTTATGGTAACTTGCTCGTTTTTGTATAGTTCCACCAATCTTTGAACTTCACCAAGCACCTTAAATAGAACATGATTATTACTCTACCCAAACATTACTAATTATGGTAAATGTGAAATAAGATAATAAATGATTTCTGTTTTTTATCAAATATGTTGGAAACAAATTTAGTGTGTTAAAACGACTAGTATTTGGGACAATAATAATTTTTAGTGCGCTAATACTTAGAGATCTACTCTCTCCGTTTCATTTTACTTGGATCAATACTAAAAATCGATTTTCATGAGATTTACTATCATTTTTCCTCATACTATCTTAGTATTATATACTAACTACACAAAGTATAGTAGTAATCAAATTTAGAGTTCTATAATGTCATTTACAAAGTTAGTTTAGTAAAATACAATTCTAATAAAATTTCTCAACGTTTTGCCAAGTTAATATATATGGGCCAAGTAAAATGAAATAGTAGTAATTTCTAGCCCTTTTATTGCAAAACATTTTTGTTATTCCGTTAGAGCTCAATGGATTTACCTGGTCTCTAGCACTGGCCTTATTGAATGGTGATCGTGAATCTTCAGAAGTATAAAGGGAATACCAACCGTGATGAACTTTGGGTACAGAATTTTCACCAAAGATTATCGGGGCTGAAACTTGAATAAAATCAAAATCATTAAACCATTCCATAGTCTGAACACTTCCTCTCCAAGTAATCACTATATCTCTTCTTCCCAATGCGATTTTCCCCTCATCCGTAGCCACAGCAATAAAACCAACCCAATTTGACTCTTTACTCCAAGCTTCCCTCGACAATGATTTTATGATGAATGCTTCTGCAACTTGTATAGATGAAGTCGCGTAAATATATTTGGTTATCTCATATTTGAATGGATTGGACATCTCAATCCCCGTTTTAGAAAAGAGATTCTTCTTAGAATATCGGCAACTTCCAGCATACTTTGACATCTTGTCATTGTTGAAGGCGTCTCGAGTTGCTTGTACCATTTCTCCATAATGAATGAGGTACCGACGAAGATCATTGTCAAGTGGATCTAATAAGTCTTCCCAATTGTTACTCCCACTGAGAATTCTCCATCTTTGTGCTATATTGCCCATATTTTTGTTTGCATTTTGCATCTTTTCGATGGCTTCCCTTAGGTGTTTTCTTGGTTTGAAGCAGTTGAGCATTTTCCTCTTATAGTATTCTTCTTTCCTAAAGTTTATCGAAGCGAAGCGTGTGACTTAACTCCCTTGCTTTTAAATTCCTTTTTTCTTGTGTACAAATTTGATGTTTTTCCCATATGCCAATAATTTGTAATATGCCAATAATTTTGGTACATTTGACACAACTTTAATTTAAGGCCACAAGATTCAAAAGTTTCTTTATTTTCTTAAATTTTGTGTCAAGTCAAAGTAGATCATTCTTTTTAAAACGGAGAGAGTACCAAATTGCATCACTCATTTATCGTGAGAAGTTTTGCTTTTGCTATATCATTCTCTCAGGCCGTCACGTTGACATTGCCTAACAGAAATTTTATGCAATCAAGAAAGGAAAATGCTTGACATTTTCACAAGGCGAGGCAAGAATTCCATATGTTTCATTTTGAACAAACAATTCTCACTCATGTTTATGTGGAGAATATTCAAAAGTGTCCATTAGTTTTTACTCAATGATCTCTCTTGTCGTCCTTCGATAGTCATTGTCAACAAGCTGGTGGTAATAGATGTAGTACTACTAGTTTGTTAAAAAGACTAAGTTTTTTCATTGTCTTGAACTTTGACGCATATTTGCTTATACTTGGAGCACCAAATGTACTATAGCAAAAGCAAATGCATCACTAATTAAGGCTACCACATCATTTTTCTATTGAGATTATTTTAAAATCCACTTAAAGTGACTTTTTTAATGACGGAAGCAAAGTAAAATCCTAAGCGAAAAGGATGAAAAAATATCCAACTATTGAAAATGAATCAATTATACCCTCCATTTGATTTTGGGCTCAAAAATACCCTTGCTGAGAGTGAATAAGCTCATTTTACCTCTCAAAACTAACAACCGTCACGTCACATTATAACTCACATAAAATAATTTTGTTTCACTGAGTTGGAAATTCAATTATAAAAGGAAAGTCTAATTTTATTCCAAGGTGTTTTCCATCTCATTTCCAAAAAACAAGATGCAGACATAGGACAAGTTGCAGAACCACTTTTATCGTCTTCGAAAAACAAGTTGCAGACATGGAGAGAAAAAGAGAAACAAATTAGACTTCTGTCTGCAACTTGTTTCTTCGAAGATGATATAACTATCAAAACTCACATATAACTGTTGCCGGAGAAAATAATTGCACTGTTTCTACTGCTTCTAAAAGAAGAGAAATAAAGATAGTAGATGCACGCTTAAAGTCATCAGTCATATTGGGCCTTGTCATCTGTACGTGTCTTAGGGTTATTTTTATTTTTTCCATTCATGTATATATTTAGTTTATTTTTTATCTTCAGAATAAGTTAGAGGCGGTTTATGCAGAATATTCTAGAATGACAGCTCACAATATTCTTTTAGGTTTTTCTTTTTTAGTTTTTCTTTGTGTATAAATACGATGGCAATCTATATGGTATGACACACAATAATACGAAGAGAATTTTCAATTCTTGCTCTTTCATTCTTTGAAATATTTCATGGTATCAAAGCTTCTATAGAAGCATACATCTTCTTTCTGAATTTCTCTCAAATCATGTCTACTACTGTTGATGATTCTTCTTCATCAACACCCGTTAAAAAAGCTGGATCGGAAACATCTCTACAAGTGGACAATTGTCATCCTTATATCTTGTCTCCTTCCGATAATCCAGGTATGCTATTGCTGAACATAACTTTTGATGGTAGGTGCTATGGAAATTGGAGGAGAGGAGTGCTTATCTCGCTCTCGGCTAAAAACAAGCTTGGATTCATCACTGGAGATTGTAAATGCCCAGCTGGGGATTCACCACTGTTTGAACAGTAGAGGAGATGCAATGACATGGTCATTGCTTGGTTGTTGAACTCTCTTAGCAGGGAAATTTCTGAAAGCATAATTTACTCCCAGACAGCTAGGGAGCTTTGGATTGAGCTAGAAGATCAATATGGTCAAGCCGATGGAGTAAGGCTTTTTCAGTTGCAAAGGGAGCTCAATAATGTCAGTCAAGGTACTAATGATGTAGCAAGCTATTTTACCAAATTGAAAAGAATTTGAGATCAACTAAAAATCCTAAATACCTTTATGAATTGCAAATGTACTTGTGATTGTGGAGCAAAGACTCATATTATTAAAATGAATGAAGACCAACAACTAATACAATTTTTAATGGGTCTTAATGATGCTTTTACTGGTGTGAGAGGAAACATTCTCATGATGAAGCCTCTTCCCAGCACTGCTCAAGCTTACTCTATAATTTTGCATGAAGAATCTCAAAGGGAAGTTCATTCTAATAATTCCCTTACTATTGAATCGTCCGCCTTTATGATTTCTGGACAAAATTTGTCTACTACTAAGAATTCTAGAGAATACAGGGCAACGAGACAAGTAGGAAGTTCAAGTTCTGAGAATAAAAAGAATGATCTATTTTGCAAATATTGCAAGAAATGTGGACATCTCAAAGAAGACTGTTATAAATTTGTTGGTTATCCTGCACACTTTAAGTTCAATTGGCAGAGAAATGAAAATTTTGGGAGTTATCAAGCTAATGCAACCATCGAACAAGACTTCAACAAAGAAGGAACTGTCAATAAAATAGTCACCAATCAAGGATTCACTAATGAGCAATGTGAAAAATTGATTCAAATGTTTAGAACAGTACAAACAGGTTCTACAACAACAACTTCTGAGGCCAGTACAAATCTGGCTGGTATGCATTATGGTTTTCATGTCTTTACTTTTAGATCTTTCTTTTCTAAAATTACTAACCACATTTGGATCATAGATTCTGGGGCATCTCAGCACATGATATTTGATAAATCTTTACTGCACAATGTCTCAACTCTTTCTTATCCAATTTTAGTCACTTTGTCCAATTCCTGCAAGGTGAAGGTGGACTGTGTGGGAAGTCTACACCTTACTCCTGAACTTGAAATTCATAATATGTTTTTTGTACCCATATTTAAACACAATCTACTCTCAGTTTCTCAATTGTGTAATCAATTTGATTGTGACGTTATCTATTCTAAATCTACCTGTACAATGCAGGCCCCTTTTTTAAGAGGAACTGGTTCTTGGTGATATTTTAACAGGCCTCTATGTGATGAAGGATAACACATCCTATATGCAGGCTATTCCTCAGAAATCTTTATCTCCAGTTTCTTTGAATTCTAATCTAGAGTTTAAGTCTAGTTTGTCTTCTAAATCAACCTGTCAAAAGGATGATATTGTTTTAAGCAATGGTTCTACTGCTCTTTCCAGCAGAAATATCAATAAAAATATTCTTGGATATTCAGCTTCTTCCAGTATTATTTTGTGGCACAATAGATTAGGACACTTGAATTTTGATGCTATGAAGCACATACATTACCTGAAGTTAAATTGTCGTGAAAAAATGGAGTTTCCTTGTTCTATATGTCCTATGGAAAGACAAACCAAACCATCTTTTCCTAAAAGTACCATTGGAACAAAGTATTGTTTTGAACTAATCCACATAGACACTTGGGGGCCCTATAAGATTCCTACATATAAAGGAGAAAGATATTTTTTAACTATAGTAGATGATTTTTCAAGATGTACTTGGACTTTTCTTTTATCTACTAAGTCTAATGCACTCACTACTTTACAATGTTTTATATCTCTAATTGAAAGACAATTTTCTATCAAGATTAAGAGTATCCGATCTGATAATGCATTTGAATTGGGAACAGGGAATGATCCTAAAGAGTTTTTTCACTCAAAGGGTATTTTATATCAAACTTCTTGTGTGGAAACACCACAACAGAATGGTGTAGTTGAGAGAAAGCATAGACACCTCTTGGAAACATGTCGAGCTTTATTATTTCAGTCTCAAGCTCCTAAAAGATTTTGGGGTGATTGTCTTCTCACCGCTACATATTTGATCAATAGATTTCCATCCTCTATATTGAAACAGAAATCCCCGTATCAGGTTTTATTTGGAACTGTTCCCAATTATAATTTTCTTAAACCTTTCGGGTGCTTATGTTTTGTATCCAGTCTTTCCAGAAACAGGGACAAGCTTAGTCCCAGAGCTTTCCCTGGAATATTTTTGGGGTACAATCAGTTCATTATTTCAAGAAATGTCAGGTTTGTCGAAGATATT
>NC_061112.1:125946311-125989355 GCF_002878395.1 Capsicum annuum | reverse complement strand
AAGAAATGTCAGGTTTGTCGAAGATATTTTTCCTTTTGCCTCTTCTAAACCTATGTCCACATTATTTCCTCAATGTTTTCCCACCGTAGATATAGAAGAAACTTTGGTTTTTCCCCGTTCATGTACTATTCCCAATGCCAATTACTCTCATGATCTCTCATCTTCCTCACCTACTTTATCTAGTCGTCCTCCTATTGTCTCCACAGATGCCATTCCAGTGCTACCTTCAGAACAGGGTGCTTTGCTGCAACAGTCACAAAGGGTTCTTCAAAGACCTAGGTATTTATCAAATTACATTTGTGCAAATTCTTATTCTGTCATTTCTCCTAATCCACCTTCTTTTTCATTACATTGTTCCTCTTTTTTTGCTTTAACTGCTTCTAATCAGGTTTTAGTTTATTCTATCTGTCAAATCAATGAACCTTTCTCCTATGCTCAAGCGATAATGCATCCCGGTTGGAGCACTGCCATGGCTAATGAACTTGAGGTTTTAGATGCTAATAGTATTTGGGATATAGTCGAATTACCACATGGAAAGAAAGCATTTCCTTGCAAATGGGTGTATAAAGTGAAATTAAAGTCAGATGGTTCTTTAGAACGATTGAACGATCGTTTAGTGATTCGGTGAGATACACAAAGGGAAGGGATTGATCACACCAAAACTTTCTCTCCCGTGGTAAAAATCACTAATATTAGATGTCTTCTATCAATTGCGGTAAAAAGGGATTGGAAAGTTTGCCAGCTTGACGTAAATAATGCGTTTCTTCATGGCGATCTTGATGAGGAAATATACATGAGATTTCCCCCCGGATTGACACCACCTTCTTCCAATCATGTGTGTCAACTACGCAAATTGCTTTATGGGCTAAAACAGGCATTTCTTTAGTGGTATGCTCGTTTATCTTCTGCCTTGGGCACTAAAGGCTTTCATTCTTCTCTCAACGATTACTCTCTTTTTTTCAAATTGACAGGGGATCTTGTAACTATTTTGGGCATTTATGTCGATGACATATTGATCACTGGAAACAATACAAAAGAAATTTGTGAGATCAAAGGATTTCTACATTCTGAATTTAAGATAAAATATTTGGGAGAAGCCCATTATTTCTTAGGGATGGAATTAGTATGAGAAAATAGAGGGATGATCATTACCCAGAGGAAATTTTCCTTAGAACTTCTAACTGAATTTGACTGTGAGGGTTGTCACATTACTTCTACTCCTTTGGATCCAAGTTTTAAACTTTCTTTCATCTCTGGTGAGCCTCTATCAGATCCAACATTTTATCGGCGACTTCTGGGAAAGCTGAATTTTTTGACCAATACTAGGCCTGATCTAGCTTATACTGTACGAACTCTCAGCCAATATATGCAGAATCCTTGTACTAGACATCTTAAGGCGGCTTATCATGCTTTACGTTACATGAGCAAAGATCCAGGATTGGGGTTTTACTTGTCTCTAGATCCTTGTTTTAAAATCCAAGCATTTTACGACTCCAATTGGGCTGTATGTTCAGATTCTCGTCGATCTGTTAGCAGTTTTTTTTTAAGTCTTGGGGGTTGTCCAATTTCCTGGAAATCGAAGAAACAATGGTTATTGCACTCTCTTCTGCTAAAGCCGAGTATCGATCTATGCGTCACCTTGTCGCTGAAATTACCTGGATTGTTCGTTTGCTTCAGTACTTGACTGTTAATCCCTCCTTCCCAGTGCCCATTAGTTGTGATAGTCAGGCGGCTATTCATATAGCTCAAAATCTCGTTTTTCACGAACGAACCAAGCATATTGATCTTGATTGCCATTTCGTTCATGAAAAACTCCTCGACGGTTTGATTTCCTTATCTTTTGTTCCTTCTTCTTCTCAGCTAGTTGACCTGTTCACTAAGGCATTGGCAGGGCCTCTTCATCGATCTTTATTGCACAAGTTGCAAGTACGATCACCGGCCATCAACTTGAGAGGGGGTGTTGCCGGAGAAAATAATTGCACTGTTTCTACTGCTTCTAAAAGAAGAGAAATAAAGATAGTAGATGCAGGTTAAAAGTCATTAGTCATATTGGGCCTTGTCATCTGTACGTGTCTTAGGGTTATTTTTATTTTTTCCATTCATGTATATATTTAGTTTATTTTTTATCTTCAGAATAAGTTAGAGGCGGTTTATGCAGAATATTCTAGAATGACAGCTCACAATATTCTTTTAGGTTTTCCTTTTTTATATTTCTTTGTGTATAATTACGATGGTAATCTGTATGGTATGACACACAATAATACGAAGAGAATTTCAATTCTTGCTCTTTCATTCTTTGAAGTTTTTCAATAACTCACATAAAATACTATCATGGAACTTGCCGTCTATCAGTGACGAGGCCTTTGAGCAGCTGTTAAAACAAGCAACATCCCCGATAATTTTTTCATTTTCGTGGAAGTCATGTTTCCGGGATTTTTAATTTTGTTACAAAATTCCAACCAATCAAATTTCTGAGGGTTCTCCTTTATGTGTCTAGTCTGGTTATGCTTTCTTCTTTCATATTTTGCACTAAATCAGCTTAAAAATACTCTTAAAATGATGTGATGTTGTCTGTTTAGACTAAGTGCGCCAGATTTTCTCTAAGATGTCTCACACTGTTAAGAAATTCTACATCTTACATGGAATAACTATGGACGACGAGTGCACCGTATAAAGATTGGAGTAAGCTTTTCCTTGTAGGTGTCTTTAAACTGAAAACTGAATATTTGGTTTACAAGTAAACTTTGGGAGATTTGGATCTGTTGAAGAGAGATTTAATGATTCTAATTATACAACCTAGAAGTGAAACACAATTGCATAAATTGAAACGGAAAAAATGCTAAAAAAAAAAAGAGAAAGTAAAAGTAATAGTACTAGTAAAGTGAACTAATTGACCTCCACTTCAGTTAGAAAAAATAAAAAAGTTGATCAAGATTTGTCTACCACAAATTTTGGTTTGCTAGCCAATTGAAGAACCTTCATGAGCCAAGTATTTTGGCACACCACTATTATTTCCTTGACGTGCCACTGCTGGGTTTGGTCCACTTATTTATCAATAGAAAAATTAAATACAATAGAATAGCTTGAACTTTTTGACCTATGTATAAAACACTCAAAAAGTAATTAAGTACAGTTGTTACATATCGTCAAATAATTAGCTAGTAGCAGTACTGGGAAGTATCATTCCATGGCCTATATTTGTGGCTAAGATAATTGATTCGCATAATTTAAGGAAGTATAAACGGAGAGAAGAAACTCCTAATAATAACTAAAGCATATATGGAGTTGCAACTGCTAGCAAAGGTGATTTCCTACGTATGGTTACACCACTGCCTTCGGTCATTTCCAAATTCTCAGTTGTTAATCCTTTTGGTAATGCAAAATTGAACTCGTGCACAAGCCTTGCTAATGCTAGTCCGTTTATCACAACAGCAAAAGCAATTCCTGGACATCCCCTTCTGCCTGCTCCGAAGGGAATTAACTCAAAAGTTTAATCCTTTGACATCAATTTTACTGTTTAAGAACCTCTCTGGTCGGTACTCTTCAGGATTTTCCCATGATAAAGGATCTCTTCCGATTGTCCAAGCATTGATAAGGATTTGAGTTTTAGAAGGTATTAGATAGCCAAGTAATTCTATATCTTCTGTTGATTGTCGGGGAATTAGTAATGGAACTGGTGGATGAAGCCTGAGAGTCTCTTTGATTACAGCTTTCAGAAATTGCATATTTTCTAAGTCATCTTCTGTTACCTTCGATTTTCCTTGGGCTAATCCTCGCACTTCGTTCTGTAACTTTTCCATGGCTTTTGGATACCTCAAAAGCTCTGTCATTATCCACTCTAAAGTTGTATGTGTTGTATCTATACCAGCAGCAAATATGTCCTACACATTAAAAAGAAACAAACTAAGATTGTTAAGCTGGAGTATGCGTAAAGCTTTTCAGCTATGAAACAATATATTAGTACGAATTGTGTTCAAAATTAAAACAAAATACACCAAGGAGGGACTCGAATATATAGTGCGACAGAAGCTTACCAAGATGACAGCTTTCAATGAATCCATTTCAAGAGAAAAGCTGGTTTCTTTCCCATTCTGAATATCAAGCAAAACATTCACAAAATCTTTAGCTTCACCCGTACTATATTCACCTTTCTCGCTCCTAATAATGTGTTCTTCGATCACACTCTCTAAAAATGTATCCAAGTCTTTAGCTACTTTCTCCACTTTGGTGTCTAACTAGTGATTTTACTAAGCCATTCAAGCCATGGAATATAATCCCCGATGTTAGGAGTACCCAAAAGTTCGCCAAATTCATCTAGGATGACCTTAGCATTCATTCCACTTTCTCCTTTATTGTATTTCCTCCCTAAAGCCACTCTGCTAACTATGTCACCGGTGAGAGAGCAGAAATGATCTCTTAAATCTACCACTGCACATGAAGAATCACACTCTTGTTTGATTTTTTCGATCATGTTGGATGTTTCTTCTTCTCTGATATCACGAAAAGTTTTGTTGCTGAGAAGGTGAAGCATGGCGATGCTTTTAATTTGTCTCCAGTATTCACCGTAGGGACTAAAGCCAATATCCTTGGAGCCATAAAAGAGTCTATGCGGATGCTAGATTTAGGTCTACTTGAGCATGCGAGATCGTGAGTTTTCATGATAGCACGAGCAGCATCGACAGAGGAAGCAACGAGCACTGGCTTACTGCCAAAGTGAAGTAGCATGACTGGACCATGTTTTTCTGATAATTTATGGAGAGTACGGTATGGATGCGGCCCAAGTTGATGCAGATTTCCTATGATTGGAAGCTTTCTTGGAGATGGTGGTAACCTTTTTTGATTACTTGAACTAGTAAAGAACCATTGGTGAAGGAAGAAAAGGAAGACAAACAGAGGAATTAGAAGAGAATACCAGGGAAGATCCATTCTGTTTTAGCAAGGAGTATTGAGAAGATAGATGTCATATGTGTATAAAAAATAGTATAAAACAAACGTCACTTTCAGAAAGAGTTTATTGCTGAAGCTGATTAATTTTGTGTATACGTATATCCAAAGAAGCTTCACCACACAAACTGAAGTAGACGACCGACCACAATTAATTGCATTCCATGACAAAAAAGATAATACAGTTCAACTTCAACCACAAAAGTTGTTTCACAGTTCCTTGGTTAATTACAGTTTCACAGTTTCTTGGTACATATAATAAGGGTCTGTAAGAAAAGAGAGGTTCTCCAACGAGAAACCTATGAGTTGCACAACGAAGATGAAGAAAATTTCTTTTAGAAGAGCATATTTTTATTAACTTGAAGCCACTGCTTTTTATAACTTAAAAATCCAAGACTCTTGCTTGACTAAAAACTAGAAAACATATCAGAGAAAAAACAAATATTTAGACTCTTTCAACACTAGTGAAAGACTTATGGGTCGTTTGCTAGAGCGTATTAGAAAAGTTAATACATGTATTAGTTTAATGTATACTATTAGTACCTTATTTGGTATGTTTTTTTATCATTAGTTATACACTTTATTGTGTATTGAGGTAAGCGTTAGTAATACCACCATTTTTCTATGTATTAGTAATACAAAAGTTCCAATACATGCATTAACTTGGTTAATGACAACCTTGCCCCTCTATGGACTCGGAATTTCTCTGTTTTTTGAGGTCAAAATGCAACATTAAGACAGCCTCTTTGATGTCACCAGCATCAAAATCAAAATCATGATCGATAAGAGGGATTAAGTGACCCAGGCCAGGGGTTGGTAGAAGAATTACATGAGGATTTTGCGACTGTACTAGTATTTCTGTTGGAGTTTCTGCCATATTGTATCAGGGGATTGAAAGAAAGAAGCCACCTTTGATAGAAATTTATAGTGGAGTATGAAGCTGTTAAGTCTCACCCCAACGCGATGAGTGAATTATGCCATCCCAGCTAATTACAGTGTAATCTTCAGCGCAGTGGAATACTTCATGTGGATCTGCAACTGACGACAGAAAAAGCAATTGACCCGCAAAGATTGGCAGAAAGTTTACTGATAAAAAGTTTCATGTTTTTGCCGGAAAGTGTACAAAACTAAAAAGTGTGGAGGATATTTTTGTAAATAAATACTTTTTAATAAAAATTCTACAAACACACATTATTTCTAATACATCAAACCAAATCACGTATAAAAATAATGCAACATAACTAACACCAGCATTACTAATACAAGTATAACTAATATACCATATTCATCATTATTCTTATACACTCTACCAAACAACCCCTTATTCCACATACTCTTTCAACTCTAGTGAAAGACTTATTCAACACACAATAAAATTTAAACCTAAGCAGTAACTTAAATAAACAAGCTTTGAATCAATTGTCAATAGTGTCGTCATTCTCGTGATGCATGAGAATCCAAGATCCACCGTCTTCTTGTATCATTCCTTTGTTCTTCTCAATCCACCAAGACACCAGTACACCATATTTATCTTTCAACACATCGCCTGCTTTATTCATAAGAGCAATATCCGCTGTATCTCCAACTTGATGTAACACCCCGTACTTTCGGGCTAGAATTTAGACCGTTTGTACACGTACAGATTTAAACTAAATCATTCCATATTAATATATGTGTAGTGATCACTCCTATAGTGTGGGAAAACCTTTGAATATGAATTGAGGTCACAAAAATATCCTAACTCAAAGACGAGTTGAAAGTTTTCCTATCGATTGAGCTTTAGTAAGCGTCTAAACTTTGGTCAACTTTCATCAACCATAAATTTTTGTATATATCGAATTATGGAGCCTACTATACATCAAATGAAAGATCTTCGAAGTAGCTTTCCAACGATACCAATTTCGCCTCAATCTGATACCCGAGCTAAAAGTTATGACTTTGCAAAGTGGAGTGTGTCACCTAGCAATCGCCTAAGGCTCCTGGAATTGTTGTGCGATGGGCGATGCGTAGCCCAACCCATTTTGGGTGATGGGCAATGCGACGCCCAGCCTATTTTGGACGAGTACAATGCGTGGCACTGCCTAGCTTAGTCCACAGGCAATGCGTCGCATGCCCTATGGCTCAAAGGCATAAAAACGTCATTTTAAGTCATTTTAAGGGCAATCAAGTCTTTTTACAATCCAAAACCGTTCTTAATCATCCTTAAATGAAATTAGGGTTATTAGTAATGTTTTAACTCTCTTAAGATCCCTAATTCATCTTCCAAGAATACCATAAGAGAAAAACAACTTAGGGCTAAACATTGAAGCTCAAGGGATCAACGTTTTGGCAAATCTTCATCGATTAAGGTACGTAGGGCTGTCCTAAAAATTCTATGGGCATAAGTTATGATTTTATCAATCTTTTGAAAGTATGTTATGATGTTTATAACAAGGGTTTGAACAATTATTTTTAATATCCAAATCATGAAACCCTTTTCAATGATAGACATATAGTTTTGGTCTTGAGGCCTCCCCTTAAAAATTGATTTTTACTCATGTATATGTAAGTATGTGTTTTGAGTTTTGCAAAGATTAAATCGAGAGCATAAATGACGAAACCCTCTTTTTATAATACTTCTTGATTTCACATGTGGTGGGTTGTTCAATTGTATGTTTTGAAGTGTGAGATAAGTGTTTATTATTATTTTGAATTTGATATTGACTATGAATTGAAGAGAGGGTGTTTGATTGCTTATAAATGTTTAAAGTGATAATTGAAAGAGATTGTGTGGTTTGTTACATGATACTTGACCACTATGTGTTTTCGAATTAAAATTGAGGATCTTTGCCTAAGTTTTCTTGAGTTTCACTATATGCATCCTCATATACTGTTTGAATAGTTTGGTGGTCCGAACACAAGGTTTTGAAAGAGAAGACATTAACATGATAATGTATGGCTTAGAGATACGACTTGCAAGTCTTAGTATGATGATACCAAAACAAATAATGTAATAACAGACTCAGAACAAAATAGAAGTCAGATTTCATTCAGATTTTCAGAATTTGAGTTCTAAAATATGCATGTTCAAAAAAGGTTAAAAATGGGCTTAAGAGATGTTAGGTGGTTACCCGAAGAAGGCACGAGTTCAGGTAACTCATTTCCCAAAACCATGTTTTGACGATACAGGTTATTTTGTTCCCAAGAGGGATTATACACTGGCCTAGTGCCCTGTGGCGTATCAGAAACTCCAACTTTTGCGGCAAACTTGGGTTGGGGGATTAACCGCCAGTCAATGACGGATTCCATATAGACCGTGGACTATCAGACTTGTAGGGTGTACCACCTAGCTCAGAACTAAGGCAAAGATGTTGAGTTGATTTACAGAACTATTTTTAAAGGCCTATTTACTATGCCCATGAATTTTCAAATGGTTTATGATGATGTATTTTTTTTTTTCATAAAATGCTCTCATTTATGTTATTTATTAAAGTACATTATTTTGGGTTGCTCTGCATACCAGTACATCTGTATTAATCCCCTATATTTCAAGATCTGAGGCACAGTCCCGGGGTCCCGCTTTGAATTCTGTCAGAGATTGCAGATTGATGAGCCACCTCCCTTATTCCGGAAGGCCTGTTCTAGAACATTATTAGTTTAATTGATTCACAGTCCACCTGGGGGCTTTGTCCCAGAGTTCAGACATATGATATTTTCAGTTAGTAGAGATTTCGCAGACCAGAGTCATATACTTTGAATGTTATGAACTTCATTTCGTATTGTCTAGTTGAATTTAAAAGTGACCATGTTTTCGTTTATTAATCTTTAGCATTTCTTTACATTGTATGAACATTGTGTATGATTATCAGATAGAATAGGGGCTCTCGGGCCTTCACGGTTCGGAATGTCCGTCGCGGCCAGGGCCTCGGTTTGGGTCGTGACACTTGGAACTCACCTTTTTCCCCTTGAGTTCCGGCAATTCCATGCAAATAAACCTTCAGAATATGAGCACTTCTTAAATGATTGATTATACCAATCTTCAAGTACTCTGACTTTGTTGTATCAATTGAAAGTTCAAAGTCAACATCTTCATAGAATCCCATGCCATTTACAGAATCTTCATAGAAGAGACCCTTTATCATGGGAGAACCCAGAGGAGTATCGGCCAGAGAGATTCTTAAATAATGATACTGATGTCAAAGGACTAAACTTTGAGTTGATTCTCTTCGAAGATGGCAGAAGGGGCTGCCCAGGAATTACTTTTGGTATTGCGGTAATTGAGCTAGCTTTAGCTAGGCTTGTGCACAAGTTCAACTTTGCATTACCACAAGGGATAAAAACGGAAGATTTGGATATGACTGAAAGCATCGGCATCACTACACGTAGGAAATCACCTTTGCTAGTCGCAGTTTCCAGCGTTGCTAGTAGTTAATAAGTTCACAATATGTAACAAGTTTATTGGCCGACTAGCTCCCTTTTTGGGTGTTTGTACATCTTTTTTTTTATGCAATATTTCTCGTTCTACCATGCTACGCAGATAACACTAATATTGTGTCAAACACTGGCAATTTTGGAATAGCATCTAACAGATTGCTAATGCGTAAGATTTGAAAGGTTTTCAGTTTGGCATAAGCTTCCTTGAAATTCTCTTCTTCGACTCGTGGACAAGCAGACACAAATGCAGTCACTGGAAACTCCTTATTGATCTGGTTCACAACTATGTCAATTGCGCATAGTGTGGCTAATGATGAACCCATACTATGGCCCGTAACAGTGATGCTCACTTGCTCCTTGTATTGGTTCAGCAACCTTTTAACTTCTTCAATAACCTGTTTCAATGTACAAATACAAAAGAGAATTTTAGTAATGCCTAGGAAGTTGCTTTGAAATGTAGAAAGAAAAATGGTGTACTACCTGATTTCTAGCACTGGTTGTTCGATTGAAATCCGAAGCCTCGTTAAGAGAAATATAAATTGAATAAAAACCTTTGTGTACTAGAATGTCATTCGTATTTTCTCCAAAGATTTCTGTTGGTTGGACCAATGGCACTTCCTTATCATCATTCCATTCTGAGTCCGTTAAGGTCCCTCTCCAAGCAATTAAAATATCTCTCCTGCCTAATGCAACTTTACCCTCATCAGTGGCAACACCAACAAATCCAATCCAAGTTGATTCTTTCACCTTCTGAGTTTTGCTTGGTACAACCGAAGCTGCATATACATAGTTAGTGATGTCATATTTGTAAGGATTGTTTTTGTCGAGCCCCACTCTTGTGGAGAGGTTCTTTTTGGAGTATCGACTTGTTCCTCTGTATTTAGAAGCTTCTTCATTGTTGAATGAGTCATAGATGGCTTGACACATTTGGCCATAGTGAATAAGGTATTGTCGAAGATCGTAATCCAAAGGGTCAAGTAAGCCTTCCCAATTGTTCTTATCACTCAAAATCTCCCATCTTTCTGCTATGATATTGTCTCTGTTTTCGATTCCTTTCTTCCTTTTGAGGAAGCTCTTGATTTTTCCACTTAGAATCTCTCATACTTTGTTCATGCATGCCATCTTTCTCTTCAATTTTGATATTTCTTATGATAGTGTAGTGATAATTAAGGGGAAAGAAGTAGCGGTACTTATAAAGATCCCCTAGTGCACTTTTGCTCCAAATTGCTATAATCAGACAGAATAAGCAATACCACAAGTAAAAGAAAAACAAGATGAACTCATAGATTTACGTGAAAACCATTGCGGGAAAAACCACGAACAGAGGTAGAGAAATTTCACCATAATGGATGGAGAATACTATGAGGATAATGACCTATTTTCTGAATGACAAAAATGACCCACTAATTGCACCTCTATAATACGTGCGTATAAATAAATCCTAGACCCAAAAACATACCACAGACCCCATGAAAAATCATAAACATGGGTCGTGTCACACCCCTTTTTTCACTCCCAAAAAGAATTAATTTTTTAGTTTGAAAGAGTTTTATTATTAAAGTGACAAAAGATGAAAATTATTTCGAAAAAGGATTCCTTAGTTTCAAAACTCAGAGTTGCCACTTGGCATAAATCAGGTGTGCCAAGTCACCCGTAGATATCCTTTTTCAAAACGGTTTTGACTCTATAAAACTGATCGTGGTTCAACCACGGTCTCTTAGTGGAGTATATCGGCTAATTTGGACACTATGAATGTATAAACCACACCAAACATAAATAAAACAATCAATCAAGCAAACAAATCCAAAAACAATGTCCAGTTCAATTATGCACTCCAAAATAGAAAAAAAATGCGAAAGTGTAAATCCTATTCTACCCTATACTAATTTTATACTACGTTCCCATGCTACCCGATGCCTCGGGCCTTCATCACAGAAGTCCTCCAAATACAAAATACTTTGGGGCATTCCCCGGCGAATAAATACAAGTGATCGCGGGGCATTCCCTGATTAAATGAATACATTTCCAAATGCAAGAACTAAAACCAAACCATTCAACTCAAATTCCACATTCAAACATTCAACAAGAAAATTTATTTCTAAATTTTTGCCTACCCGAATCAACATTCGCCTATCCATTTCAACATATCATAATTTTATCACATTCCAACAATATTCATGCTCATTATGAATTAAACAAAACAACAATAAACCAAAGCCAATCTAAATTCAACCCTTTTTATCAATTTCTCAATTTCATCCCCCAAATCCATTTTTAACCACATTATTAAACTAGTTCGACTATCAAATTACTTTTCAAAATTTGAAACCAACAACACATACCCCAACAAAGATTCAAACATTTAAGCATACTAATCATTCATATCCACACAACAATTAATATTTTTGCTCGAAATATTCAAAACCGCACCACAAAATCACGTTATTAACCAACTTCGATATAATAAAAAAGTAGAGTTGAGAGATGGACCTTTGAAGAATCGATTTCATTGATAATAAAATCAAGAAAGCCCGGACTATAGAATTCCTAATAGGACCTCAGCAATGACGAACTCCAACTCCGTATTGTAAAATTTGAGACCCAAAAATGAAGCTCCATAAATCCAATCGAATCCGAAAACCGACACTGTTCACGTACTGTTCACGGTACCGTTCACAACACTGTTCATGGTACTGTTCACAACACTGTTCACGGTACTGTTCATGATACTGTTTCTCTCTTGATTTTTTTTCTCTCGCGTGATTCTCTCTTCTCTCCCTCATTTTCTTTCGTTCTTTTTGTAAGATGATTTGGTGATTGTTTTTATTGTGGAGAAGATGATGATGAAAGAATGAGCCTCTCCCTTTTCCCCTTTTAGAATTTTCCTTTTATATTTTTATTTGTTTTTTTTTCTTTATTTATTATCCTATGTGGAAGCATATAATTGGTGGCTTGTGAGAATAAGTGTGTGGCGTGTGGAAAAGTTAGTGTGGCATGTGGAAAGATGAGGGTGACGTATGGAAAAATGAGTAGGGCGTGTGCCTTTTGCATGTATCCAATGAAAAATGGAAAGTGAGGTGTTGAGATGGCATAGTGAGGTGGCAAAGATGCTATGTATTTAATTATTTTCAATTTTTTTGGGAGAAATTATCAATTAAACAAAAGTAAGGTAAGGTGGATAAAATAAAAATAAAAATAAAAATTTAAAAAAATAAAATAAAATAAAAATGATTAAAATATTTTTGGGAAAGGACAAAATTACGTGTCTACATCATGCCATCTTTGGATGTAAACACATGGTGTTTTCATACAAAGCAGTAGAGAACGAGATAGAATTTTGTCCTGACCTTTATTCAAAAGCACGGAGCACGAGGAAGGAGGAAAACCAGGTCTTGACTTAGGACATCATACCTACCCAAGTTATAAGGGAATCGAGTGACAGTTATTTCAAAGCATTGGAAGGAGATGGACTATGCCGAGTTGGAGAGTTGAGTGAGGTCCCATCGAGGTTCTGGTCTGCGGCTCTGTTATTACATCAAAAATAGAAATTACAAGTTAAAAACATAAAAGAAATTACAAAATCCTATCTACGCAGCTTCTGTTGGACTCTTGACTTAAGTTTCATCACCCTATTCTTCAGGCGGGCTCCTGATTTGAAATTTCTTCAACTTGTTGCTTCGTTTTCAATTTCATCACCCTGTTCTCCAGGCGGGCTCCTAACTTGCTATTTTTGATCTGTTGACTTTCATTTTCTTCACTTTGTTACTTGACTTTCAACTTCTTCACCTTGTTGCTGACTTTCAATTTCTTCACCTTGCTGCTTGACTTTCTATTTATTCGTCCTATGCTTTGGATGGGCTCCTGAAATCACATCAAAACTAGAAAAAAAATTATTCCAAATAAAATTATTGTAAAGAGAAAATCGTTTGCTAAAAAAGTAAAGTTCCAAAATAGATATTAATTTTTTTTTTGCCTTAGTTTAACATCAGAAGACTTTTGAGAAAGTCAGATCATACCTACTTGCATGTTGCAATAATGAATCAAGACTCTGAACAAGAAATGCATCTCTTGAGAGTAAAATTGAATGACCAAGACTAGGAAGTGCGTCTCCTAAGAACTAAAGTGATAAATTCTGACTAGAAAGTGCGTCTTCTAGAGATAGAAGTTTAAATTAAAAAGTGTGTAACCTGACAAATGAAAACTAACAAGGAAGTACGTCTCATAAGGATTAAGTGCAGTGACTCGACTAGAAAGTGCATTTTCTAGAAATCAAGGAAAGGTATGCCTTATAGGAATCAAGGGGGATGACTCGACTAAAAGGTACGTCTTCTAGGGGTCAAGGGGAATGAGTTGACTAAAAGGTATGTCTTATAGGAATCATTATAGGAATCAAAGGGAGATGACTCGACTAAAAGGTACATCTTATAAGAATCAAGGGGGATGACTCGACTAAAAGGTACATCTTATAGGAATCAAAGAGAGATGACTCGACTAAAAGGTACATTTTATAGGAATCAAAGGAGAATGAGTTGACTAAAAGGTACGTCTTATAGGAATCAAGGGAGATGACTCGACTAAAAGGTACGTCTTACTAGGAATCAATGGAGATGACTCATCTAAAAGGTACGTCTTATAGGAATCAAAGTGAATGACTCGACTAAAAGGTACGTCTTCTAGGGGCCAAAGAGAATGACTCAACTAAAAGGTACGTCTTATAGGAATCAAAGGGAATGACTCGACTAAAAGGTACGTCTTCTAGGGGCCAAAGAGAATGACTCGACTAAAAGGTCCGTCTTATAGGAATCAAAGGGAATGACTCGACTGAAAGGTATGTCTTATAGGAATCAAAGGAGATGACTTGACTAAAAGGTACATCTTATAGGAATCAAAGGAGATGACTCGACTAAAAGGTACGTCTTATAGGAATCAAAGAGAATGACTCGACTAAAAGGTACGTGACTCGACTAAAAGGTACGTTTTCTAGGGGTCAAAGGGAATGACTCGACTAAAAGGTAAGTCTTATAGGAATCAAAGGAAATAACTTGACTAAAAGGTACATCTTAAAGGAATCCAATAAAATGACTCGACTAAAAGATACGTCTTATAGAAATCAAAGGGAATGACTCGACTAAAAGGTACGTATTTTAGGGGTCAAAGGGAATGGCTGGACTAAAAGGTATGTCTTATAGGAATCAAAGGGAATGACTCGACTAAAAGGTACATCTTATAGTAATCAAAGAAGATGACTCGAATAAAAGGTACGTCTTATACGAATCAAAGGGAATGACTCGACTAAAAGGTACGTATTCTAGGAGTGAAGGTTTAATTTAAGAAGTGTATCATCCAACAAATGAAAACTGAAATCCCTGGACAAGAAAGTGTGTCTCCGAGGGATATAAGATGATGAATTTTTACCATGATTTAATTATCAAACCTGTGCATCAACATTGCTTCCTGCAATTGTAAAAGTGAGAAATTATGGGCCTTTATGTTTAGGTTTTGAAATTCTTGATTTGAAGGTAACATGTGTTTCTGTTTCATGCAAAGAAAGGTTGTGAGTTTAAAAACATGGTGGCTGGTTTGTGGCTTTTGCTTTCGTTGCAAACGCTCTTGCCATCATCACATTTAATCTTGCTTCCAACCATTATCCTGTGTCATTGACTTGCTGCTTCATTGACCAAACTCAGATTATTAAGAGTGACTTTGAAACAAATATAGTATCTTTGCTTTGCCATGCTCCTTAGATAAACCCTTTGAACTTTGGTATTTCCCTGAGGTCCCAGACTTGTCTATTGACAAAACTTTCTGTATGCCTTATTTTGGCTCACAATCATATCTCTTTCATGTGTTGGCCTTTTGTCTCACTTTTTGCAATTGAAGAAGCTGGTAGCCAGTTTTGAAATCTTTTCTCACTTGTTTTGACACGGACTTGACTCAAAGACAAGAAACGAAAAAAAGAATGACAATTTTTGTTTGGATAAATGACTCAAGAAAGATAAAATAAAAATAAAGAGAAGAAATAAAAGACAATAAATGTCCCCTTTTGAAATAAAGAAACGAAAAATTCATCTAAAAATGACAGTCAACACTAATGATTATGCCATGCATTTTGGATTAAGTAGCTTGATCTTTTCATCCGAACTTTCTACCCATTGTTATTGAGTTAATGTCCTTGAAACTGAGTTACTTCCTTAGGTCAATTGTATTTAAGACCTCATTCGGCTAGTGGTGCCTTGAAGGGTTTTCGCCAACAAGCTTCTCTTATTTTCTTTTCCTCAGCTCACCATTCCCTTATGGTGTCTGTAAGGGTTTTCCACTAATAAGACTCTCTTATCTTCGTATCCCTTAACTCACAGTCGTCTTATGGTGCCCATGAGAGTTTTCACTGATAAGACTCTCTCATTTTTATCTCTCTCAACTTACCATCATCTTACGATACCTGTGAGGGTTTTCACCAATAAGACTCTCTCATTTTTATTTTTCTCCTGATTTCTTATGTTTGAGGAAGACAAGTAGTTCCCAACTGCATCATCATATCCCTTGCATGCTTAGTCTTAACATCCTCAAAGATTGATCTAAAGGTCTTTCTTTAATTGTAACTTGGCTTTTGGATAGGGTTAGAAAGAAAGGATGTCATAAGACCCAATCGACACTTGAAATGGGGTGAGACTTACAACTTTTGGAATCAACTCAAATAATGAGGATTAATTCATGCCCCAGTTTTTTTTGACTGGGTGACTCTAAATTATTTATTTGGTTGGACCGAGCCCGGAGTAGGGCAACCTACGTATCTCACCCCCGAAAGAGGAGAATCAGGTCATGCGTAATTTTGGCAGCTTGTTCTTTTGCTTGATTATGATTTTTTTTTCTTTTCTTGACTCTTTTTCTCTTTGGGACTTTTCTGACTTTATTTTTCTCGACGCTTTTTTTTTTTGAAACATTTCTGACTCTACTATTTTGCTAGATACCTTTTCTTTTGAGATTTGTTGACTCTATATTGATTCCAAAAGAGGTGTATGAAAGAAAATAAAACTAAGGCTCAAATGAGATAAACAAAGGATGATACAATGTTTGGATAACAGAATGAAATGCCTTCGTCATATCAATTTTTGAAAATACAAGTACATAACATGCAATTTGAAAGTTGGAGATGAAGATCATATACGACATCTTTTACAATATTAACTTTCACTGAGTCTATGCGTCACTACTTCTTCTGTGCTTTTCTAGCATACAACTACACTTTTGTTGTACATTTCTTACATTGAATGACTCATGATTTTGTGGAGCTGATTTTCTTTTTGTTCCTCTTGATGTAGGATCACACATCCACTGTTTGACCTAAGTGAGGCATGCCTTACAATTGATGACCAAGTTATTCTGGCGATTCTCAAAACAATTGACTTAATTTTGAAAGAAGGTTTCAACATGGTCACCAAATGTCTTAACACGCTACCTATTTCTCACATGCTTTTTCTAACTTTAGCCCTCTGATTCAAAGTTCATCCTCAAATTGGATTTTAAGATCTAGCGAAGAATTTCGCCAGCATTTCATATCACTAAAGCCAACATAAAATGTACTATGTAAAGAAAACCAACAAATAACATATATTTAAACACAAAGGAAAAAAGGACACTCTATTTAGTTGAAATAAAAGATAGAAAGGTTTGACCATAAATGACAAAAGGGTCAAATCAAGATAGATCCCAAACTACCACCCTAAAATAATTCAAATAACAGAAAAGAAAACAAAACAAACTACCAGACCTCTTCTTAGTAGGGAGAGGGGTGACTTCTCAATTGCTCAGCCTGACATATTAGCCACTGATTTGCATATCAGCATGACTAGAGCTTCCACCACTGTCAGACAAATTTCCTTCAACAAATAAGTTCTGGATCCCCATGCTTAACTCATTGCCTCCTACATATTGTGCAGTACTGTGTGCTGGTGAAAAACTTTGTGGGATAGTCGAGGGGCCAATGTTTTGCACCAAAATCTATTTATCTTGAATCATCTTTTCTATTTCTCTTTTCAAATATGACAATCTTTAGTACTATGACCTTGAACATCAGAATGTTATGCACACCATATATTAGGATCAAAATTTCTTGAATGTGGGTTAGGTATATAACCAAGGAGAGGAGTAATCATGCCCTTATGTCTTAATCTCTGGAACAAACTGGCATAGGACACCCCAATAGGAGTGAAATTATCCTTTTCCTTCCCCCTCTTTGCGAACTCTAGCCTTGAATGAAACTTGAATTTAGAGGTTTCTTGGTAAATTTATGGGGGTCGAGGACGATGTTAAGGCACAGTTGCATGCCATTGTGGATAAAAAGATGGATGGGTACACAATTGTGCATTGTTCAAAGGACATTGAGGAAGTGGAATGAAACTCCTTGGATTTTGAAAAGAGGAACCTTGTTACAGATGAATAAGTGGATTTGATATGTAAACTCGGGATTGAGGCTGACAGTATTGGTGTGTTGGACCTCTCAAACTCTGCTTTGGTGCAGGCACGACAACAGATGCATTTTCCTTCTTCTTTCTTTCAGTTTCCTTGAATGATTGCAATATCATCCCAAATATTTCACAGAATTATTCTGTCCACCAAGCTCCTCAATTTTTGATGTCTCAAAGCTTGAAGAAAGGTTAACACTTGAAAACACACCCCAATTTTTATATGAAGCTTATTCATAGCCCACAAGTACCAAAGAACTTTTCATATCATTTTCTAAACTCTTAACTTTCCCAACCATTTTCTCTGGGTCTTTTAGCATGCTAGGCTTCTTAGTCAGAAATTTTGGCGCTCCACTTAACTTAACTGTAGGCTCAAGAGTATAACAATGATCATCACGAGTATTGAACGTGGATTCACTAGTAGATTAGGGAAGCATAATCGTTGGATCGGTAGCCAAAGTGAAAGCATTAGTAGAAGGTTTAGCAACAAACGTACAAATGGTATGTGGTGATGTGAATGTGGTAGACTTATACTGAGGAGCTAAAGAAAGAGTGGTGGAAGTATTAAGGTGCATTTGATGTGGAATAGATTCTGAGGCATGCTGTGGTGCATCAACCATAGTAGGAAACTGACTTTGCGATTTTGGTGGAAGACTCAAGGTATTTGCAGGGTAAAAAGTGGGGAACTAGCCAGCCCACTGGCCCAAGCTTGGTACATTTCCATCATTTGTTGTCTCAGTCTCAAATTCTCTTTCTTTAAACTCTCAATTTCCTGACTCTTTGTTTCATCCATGATGCCACTCTCTATATACTTGTTGGGCACAACTAAACCTTCCTTGAATTTGGTGTGATATGGAGGACCAACCAGGAAGCCACAAACCAACCACCTTAAACTAACTGAATAAGAGGCAACAAATATGTTAGAGTTCAACATTTTTCCTTCAAAACTTTTTTTTCTTTTAGAAAAGACTACCAAACCCAAGAAGGGCGCCTACGTATCTCGCCCCCGAAAGAGGAGAATCAGGTGTGCGTAGTTCATGAAGTCTTGCCAAAATGGCCAAATAAACTCTCTTTTTTTTTCTTTTTTCTTTTCCTTGAAATTTTAAGAAGAAAAGAAAAATGACAAATTGTCAAAAGAATAGACGAAAATCTTTTTGAATTTTTTAGCTTTAATAACCTATACAAAATGAAACCTATGATTACCAAAGAAACTCTTTTTTGGGTTTTCAATTTTAAATTTCATATGAAAATGAAACTTGAACCTATAAAAGGAAAATCTTTTTTGTGATTTTCTTTTAAAGATGTATGTGAAACACCTACTCTAAGTGAAGAGTGAAGAATTTTTTTTTTGAATTTTTTAAATAAGATCAACCAAAAATGAAACCTATGACTATTAAGAAAAATCTTTTTGTAGTGTTCTTTTCGAGGCATATGTGAAACACCTACTCTAAATAAAGAGTAAAGAATTTTTTTTTTTGAATTTTTTAAATAAGATCCCCGAACCAACAATAGGCTGCCTACGTATCTCACTCCCGAGAGAGGAGAATCAGGGGTGCGTAGTTCGTCCAGATAGGACAATTAAGGATTGAATAACGGACTGAACCCTGATTTGAGAGACGCGACCACAAACAGAAGATGCAAAACAATAAAATCTTTTTGAGTTTTTAGTTTGACACTTCACATAACACTGACACCAACAACTATGAAAGAAAAATATTTTTGGTATTTTCATTATATGAAATGTACAAAACTTCTGCCATTTTTTTAAAATTTTTCTTTTACGAAAACTCCTATGAATGAAAAATCTTTTTTTTTTTAAATTTTCGAATTATGAATGATTACTAAAGAAACAAAAGAAAAATCTTTTTGATGCTTTTTTTTGTATTTTGAGAAGATGGTGCAAATGGTGAAAAAAAAACTTTTTGAATTTTTTATTTTTTTTGAGAAAATAAATGCAAAAGGTAAAAGAAAAAAAACTAATTTTTTTTTAATTTTTGGACTGTGAAGTCATAAAAAACTCTAAAAAAACTACGAAACCCTTTTTTTTTTTTTAATTTTCCATTTCCTACACACTTTACTTCTAACACATACTTTTCCCGAATCAGTCTGTCAAATGATCACGTTACTCTCAAAGATGCAACATTTAGCACATAGGGATGCTGTAGAGGTGAGTCTCCTACAAAAGACCAAATAGGCCCTGGTAGGTCTCAGTATGATGCACATAAGTATGACCTAAATGCTGACCTACGCTGGGGTTCACTAACAAGGCTGTTCGGGGGAGCGTATGGTCGATAGTGGCTGCTTTGGCTGTCCACCTACTCCATACCAGCCGACGGATCCCCTCCTAAAATAAGGGTGACTCAACTATAGGTCGTGTACACAGCGTATACTACAAAACTTATTGCAGAAAGAATTGACTCGGGTTATGCACATGATGCCATTTATAAAGCGGTAACACATAAGAGAAAAATTGTAAACAAAGAGCACGTAGGCACTCAACAATGATAAAATAAACAACAAACGATAACACAAACAATGTTTACACACTCATAATGTCAAACTAAGCCGATACAACTCCAAAAAAATAAGCTTGAATTCTGAAAAGGTTTCCCAGCAGAGTCGCCAGAGCTGTCACACCCCTTTTTTCACTCTCAAAAAGAATTAATTTTTTAGTTTGAAAGGATTTTATTATTAATGTGACAAAAGATGAAAATTATTTCAAAAAAAGATTCATTAGTTTCAAAACTTAGAGTCGTCACTTTGCATAAATCAAGTGTGCCAAGTCACCCGTGGATATCCTTTTTCAAAATGGTTTTGACTCTATAAAACTGATCCGCGAACAGAGATTCCGGCTAAGGAATTCTGTTGACTGAGGGGAAGGTGTTAGACACCCCTCGATCCCGTGGTTCGACAACGGTCGCTTGGTAGAGTATATCGGCTAATTTGGACACTATGAATATATAAACCACACCAAACATAAATAAAATGATCAATCAAGCAAACAAATCCAAAAACAATGTCCAGTCCAATTATACACTCCAAAATAGAAAAAAAATGCGAAAATGTAAATCCTATTCTACCCTACACTAATTTTATACTACGCTCCCATGCTACCCGATGCCTCGGGTCTTCATCACGGACGTCCTCCAAATACAAAATACTTTGGGGCATTTCCTGGCAAATAAAAACAAGTGATCGCGGGGCATTCCTCGATTAAATGAATACATTTCCAAATGCAAGAACTAAAACCAAACCGTTCAACTCAAATTCCATATTCAAACATTCAACAAGAAAACTTATTCCTAAATTTTTGCCTACCCGAACCAACATTCTCCTATCCATTTCAACATATCATAATTTATCACATTCCAACAATATTCATGCTCATTACGAATTAAATAAAACAACAATAAACCAAAGCCAATCTAAATTCAACTTTTTTTTAATCAATTTCTCAATTTCATCCCTCAAATCCATATTTAACCACATTATTAAACCAGTTCGGCTATCAAATCTCTTTTCAAAATCTGAAACCAACAACACATGCCCCAACAAAGATTCAAAAATTTAGGCATACCAATCATTCATATCCACAACAACAATTAACATTTTTGCTTGAAATATTCAAAACCGCAAGACAAAATCACGATATTAACCAACTTCGATATAACAAAAAAGTTGAGTTGAGAGATAGACCTTTGAAGAATTGATTTCGTTGATAATAAAATCAAGATGCCCAGACTATAGAATTCCTAATAGGACCTCAACAATGACAAACTCCAACTCCGTATTAAAATATTTGAGACCCAAAACTGAAGCTCTATAAATCCAATCGAACCCGAAACCGACACTGTTCACGTACTGTTCACGGTACCGTTCACAACACTATTTATAGCACTGTTCATGGTACTGTTCACAATACTATTCACGACACTGTTCACGTACTGTTTCTCTCTTGATTTTTTTCTCTCGAGCTATTCTCTCTTCTCTCCCTCATTTTTTTTGTTCTTCTTTTGAGGAAGATGATTTCATGATTGTTGTTATTATGAAGATGATGATGAAAGAATGAGCCTCTCCCTTTCCCCTTTTAGAATTTTTCTTTTATATTTTTATTTGGTTTTTCTTTTACTTTATTTATTATCTTATGTGGAAGCATATAATTGGTGGCTTGTGGGAATAAGTGTGTGGCATGTGGAAATATGAGGGTGGCGTGTGGAAAAATGAGTAGGGCATGTGCCTTTTGCATGTATCCAATAAAAAATGGAAAGTGAGGTGTTGAGGTGGCATAGTGAGGTGACAAAGATGCTATGTATTTATTATTTTCAATTTTTTTGGTAGAAATTATCAATTAAACAAAAGTATGGTAAGGTGAATAAAATAAAAATAAATTTTTAAAAAATAAAATAAAATAAAAATAATTAAAATATTTTTGAGAAAGGACATAATTACATGTATATAGGTCGCATTGCAAACTTTTTAGGATCGGATCAACAAAATATGGGTCGCAAACTCTAACACAAATTATATGCAGTACTCCTCCAAATTACAACCACATTAACCCTTACTTATTTTAAATTACAAATTTGAAAGTCTTCAAATTTCATAGCTAGTCAAACTACATTATATAAATTGATTGGTATGCGAGAAATAATATTATACTCAAGAAATACAACTGACTGCAATGTACTCCCTCTATTTCGTTATAGTCAGTCATTTTTCTAAAAAGTATTTGTTTCAATTTAGTTGTCCCTTTGATGAAATCAACATTATTTTATTATGTTCTTCCAATACCCTTATCATTAAATAAATAAGCAAAGTGTATATACTCAAATTTATATTTTCAATGCATAATTAATAAGACTAATTTAGTAAAATAAATCCATCATAAATATTTTCTTAAGGAAAATATCAAGTCAACAAGGCCAACTATTTTGAAATGGTGAGAGTAGATATGAGGTGTGACACGATTCCCAAGAAGGTCTATTTTCATACCTAACCCCTCACCTACCCCGACTTACAAGTTTTTCTTAGCATAAATAATACAACAACAACAACAACAACAACAACATACCCAATGTATTCTCACCTAGTGGGGTCTGGGGAGGTTAGAGTGTACGCAGACCATACCACTACCTCAAGAGAAATAGAGAGACTATTTTCGATAGATCCCTGGCTTAGGACCAATAACAGTATAACAAATATAAAAAGTAAGTGCATACAAACTAGTATGGTACACAAAACAAACTAACAGTATAACAAACACAAAAATAAGTGTATAATAAACTAGTACGGGATGCAAAAACGCCTACACCACTAGCCCCAAACTACAGCCACTACGCTACGAACCAGAAACTCTAGAACCAAAGGAGCACTCCCCTATTACTACCTCCACGTTCCCACTACCTCCATGCTCCCACCCCCTAACCCTCTACCCTAATCCACATCCTCCGCACCTTTCTATCAAGGGTCATATCCTCTGTAATTTGTAATTGCTCCATATTATGCCTAATCACCTCCCTCCAATATTTCTTCAGTCTACCTCTAGCCCGTCTAAAACCATCCCTAGCCAGAGTCTCACACCTCCGTATTGGAGCATCAGGACCCCTCCTCATCACATGCCCGAACCAATATAGCCTCACTTCTCGCACTTTATCCTCCACCGAGGCAACTCCCACCTTCTCCAGAATAATCTCATTCCTCACCCTATTTTTTCTGGTATGTCCACACATCCATCATAACATTTGCATCTCTGCCACCTTCACCTTTTGGATGTGGGAGTTCTTAACTGGCCAATACTCTGCTCCATACAACATAGCCGTCCGGACTACCACTCTGTAGAACTTACCTTTAAGCTTTGGGGGCGCCTTCTTATCACAAAGGAATCCCAAAGCGAGCCTCCACTTCAACCACCCTTCCTTAGTACGATGCATGACATCCTCATCAATCTCACTATTACCCTGAATTATAGACCCCAAATACTTGAAACTCTCACTCTTCTGGATGACCTAAGAGTCTAGATTCACAACCACTCCATCTTCTTGCAACATATCTCTGAACTTACACTCCAAGTACTCCGTCTTGGTTCTACTTAACCAAAAACCTTTAGATTCAAGCATCTATCTCTAAATTTTCAACTTATCATTAAATCCACCCCGAGTTTCGTCAATTAGAACCACATCATCTGCAAATAACATACACCAAGGCACATCTCCCTGAATATGTCACATCAAAACATCCATCGCTAAAGCAAATAGAAATGGGCTAAGAGTCGATCCCTGGTGCAACCCTATCAAAACTGTGTAGTGCTCCGAATCTCCCCTTACCTTCCTTACACGAGTCTTTGCACCATCATTCATATCCTGAATCAACCTAGTGTATGCCATGGGCACCCCTCTAGCCTCCAAGCACCTCCACAGAATCTCTCTTGGAACTCTGTCATAAGCCTTCTCTAGATCAATAAACACCATTTGCAAGTCCTTCTTCCTCTCCCAAAACTGCTCCACTAATCTCCTCACAAGGTGAATGGCCTCAGTAGTTGAGCGACCAGGCATAAAACCAAATCGATTCTCAGAGATCGACATGATCCTCCTTATCCTCAACTCACTACCCTTTCCCAAACCTTCATAGTATGACTTAGCAACTTAATACCTCTATAGTTGTTACAACTCTGAATGTCTCCCTTGTTATTATACACTGGGATCATTGTGATCCATCTCCATGCTTCAGGCATCTTAGAAGCTCTAAAAATAATGTTAAACAACCTTGTTAACTACTCTAGACCTACCCCGCTAGTGCTCTTCCAAAAATCTATTGGAATCTCGTCTGGCCCTGTCACCATACCCCGCCACATCCTGCAAATAACCTCCTTGACCTCCTCAACCTCGATACACCTATAATAAATCTAATCGCGACCCTCTTTAGATATCTCAAAGTCTTCCAACATAGAATCTTTATCCCCCCTATGGTTCAAAAGTTTATGAAAATAGGACTGCCACCTCTCCCTAATGAGGGCATCCTCAACCAATACTATACCATTCTCTCATTTGATGTACTTCACTTGGTCAAGGTCACGAGCCCTCCGCTCCATAGCCTTAGCCATCTTATACAACTTATTATCTCTATTTTCTCCTCTAAAGCTGCATACAAACTCTTAAAAGCTGCTGTCTTAGCCGTCGTAACTACTAACTTAGCCTCTCTTCTAGCTACCTTATACTCTTCATCATTATTCTGCCTATCCTCATCATCCTTTCTCCCAACCAACTTAGCATAATCCACCTTCTTAGACTCCACCTTTCTTCTAACCTCTTTATTCCACCACCATTCTTCTCGATGTTTGCCAGATCGACCTCTTGAGATACCTAATACCTCTCTAGCGGTCTCCTTAATGCAACTAATATTCATCTCCCACATATTATCCACACCCCTTCTACTCTCCCACGCCCCCTACTCTTCAACTTCTTTTCCATCTCCAAAGCACTAGCCAAAGTTAAGCTACCCCACTTAATCCTGGGCCGTGCCTCCCCACTTCTCTTATTTTTTCCCTTATTGATAATCAAGTCCATCACCAACAACCTATGTTGAGACAAGAGATTCTCATTAGGTATGACTTTATAGTCTTTACATAGCGCTCTATCCCCTTTTCTAAGAAGCAAAAAGTCTATCTAAGTCTTGGTCACTGAACTACAAAATGTAATAAGGCGATCCTCCTTCTTTGAAAAGCTCAAATTAGCTATCCACAACCCAAAATCCCTATAAAAATCCAATAGAGAAGTTCCTCCTTTATTCCGCTCACCAAAACTGAAACCGCCATACACATCATCGTACCCTCTCGACAAAAACCCAATATGCCAATTGAAATCCCTTCTCACAAAAAACTTCTCATTGCTCAGGATACTCCTCACCACCTCATCTAAAAGCTCCTAGAATTCCTTCTTCTCCTCTTCATCCAAACCTACTTGCAGGGCGTAGGCACTAATAATGTTCACCGTAGACCCTCCCATGACCAACTTAATAGACATTAGTCTATCACTAACTCTCTTTACCTCTACCACCTGCTTCGTAAGATCTTAATCTACTAAGATACCTACCTCATTTCTATGTATCATACTACCCGAGTACCATAACTTATATCCATCCACATCTCTCGCTTTAGTACCTGCCCATTTAGTTTCCTGGACACATGCTACACTAACCCTCCTCTTTCTAAGAATCTTTACCAGGTCTATAGACTTACCCTACAAAGTACCAATGTTCTATGACCCAACTCGAAACCTAGAAGCTCTCTTATCCTGCCTAGCCTTACTACCCCTAGCCCCTAATCCCAAATACGATCCTAGACTCGACCCAAACCCAACCCCCTAAAACCCTAACCCAGACTGAACACCTCCTGACCCTGGCCCCAACCCCGACCTATGATATGACCCTTGTATACCATCACCAATCACACTATGCAACAAAGGGGAAATAGGTGAAAGGAAAAAAGGAAAGAAAGATAACAAAGGGGGGATTAAGATAAGGTAAAAGGGCACACTAGTTACAATAAAGTCAATAAAGGATCTAGGGACACAAACAACAATCTATAATAGATAGAGAACAACAAAACCAATAACATAACACAAATTTTGATAAACAATAGTCAATAGTGGGAACTAATACTACCACAATTAATGGATATGCTAGTAAATAAAGTAACAGTAATCAGACAAGGTAGCACACTCCAAAACTACTAAGAATAATAAAAATATTCACATGTAAAATGCTATTACAACGTAACCAATCAACAAGAAATTTGACACCCACAACCAAATAATCAGCCAAGAATAGTACAGAACACTATCAGTATCAAGAAATCTATATACAACTAGAAAAGATAGATCAAGTGCACCTGATCAAAGCTGGGTTGTGTCCGTATACTTGGTTGAGTCACTGGATTCCGGTAATTTACGGTAGAAATTGGTTATCGGATTAGTATCACCAGAATAGTGTCGCCGAAATAGTGTTCCTATCACCTGAATATCGCCAGGTAGAGTCACTGGAGCATCTTCTGAGCATTTTCTGGTGCTGCCCACTTACCCTTCATCGAAGTCAAGCCAGTAGAAACCCTAGTGCCGTCGATGATAGCAGTGCCAAGATGGGAAATTGGGGAAGGAAGAGAGAAGAGGATAGAGAGAGAACTTAGGAGAGAGAGAATAGGGGGAGAGAAGGAGTAACCCTGACCTATTTCTAGTGCATCTCATTGTTGTCAGCGTTGAATTCAGCTGGTCAGTCCAAGAACGATCGCCGAAGAGAGCCCCAATGTGTTCTTCAAAAGCAGATGGCCAGATCTGAGAGAGATCATCCGATTTTTCTAGATCTCAAGTGAACATTGGTGCCGCTGTGAATGATGGCTTATTTAGAGCAGATATTTTTGGTAAGCACGACAACTAAAATGGACCTAAGGGAGTTACAAGTACCAAAATAGGTCAGATACTGGTACACATGATAAGGTCTCGCCAATCTGGTCTTTTCTTAAACAATAGTAATGTAAAAACTATATTGCATGATTTGATGTTTCAACTTTAAAGTAAGTTGCTGTTCTGTATTACTAATAACTACAATATCAAAATCATGGTTTATAAAGATCCATATTTTTCCATTATAGTTAGAAGTAGCTAAAGGCATGCGCAATCTTCTTCTGTACTTGTTGATGAATCTACTATCTTGAAAAGGTTCCATAAGAGCAATAAAAGAAAACTTGTGATACTTATGCAACATTTGAACCCTCTGAAAAGCTTGTTGTGACTTCACTGATCTTATATTCCAAATGAATGATTTCATCTTTTATATATTGATATACTTCTTTTTGGTAGGACTCTGACACTTTGAGCACTTTCTCTATCTCCTTGATTTTTACCTTTTCTAGCAGCTTTCATGACCCTTGGAGATAAATCAGCATATCTGGTAATATGTAGCAATGCATTTTCAGTGTCTTCTCCCTCTATGAGAGCCTCAACCTGTTGCTCAGGTATCTCTCTCTCTACTAGTTCTTTTTCATCCATATTATGAGATATGATGTCATGCAAAACTTTATTTGGGGACTCTTTCTGCAGTATCACCATCTAGGACTCATCTTTCTTCATAGTAGTAGGTAGCAAAACTATTTCCCTATTATTATTTTCTACCATTTGATCATCATTATTATTGCCAATATCAGAGTACTCTTGAATTGCTGAACTGCTCTCATCTTTTCTATCATTTTTATTGTGTTGAGTATAAGGTGCTAAGGATTTATCACATTCCTCAGTAACTGCAATTACCGCAATCCCTGGGTTCATGAGCACTTTTTTTATTTCGTCCACTTATTGATCTTCTAACCCTTTGTGTTGTTCAACCGTTGGTGCTTCAGTAGCTGTTGCAGATGATGTTTCTACCCTATTTTATTATCCAAGAGCTACTTCTGATGATGTTTCTACCCTTTGTGTTGTTCAAAAACTGCTGCAGATGATGTTTTAGGTTGTGAAATCTGTCTAAAGGACTTTGTGACCCATTCCTTTGTTGATATCATTTCCCCTTCACTCTCTATTTTTGAAGATGTATTAATAGTATTTAAATTATCATCCTTGCAATTATCACCTATTGTATATGATCTCTCTGCATTATCATCCTCCTCTTGAGCTAGGGCATCAAACTTATTCTTAATTGCTAAGATGGACTGATTATTAATAAGCCTTTTATCATTTACCGCATTTGATATAAGCCAAATGGCCATCTATGCTTTTGAAGATGTCATTGGATGCCAACGCATGAAGACTCAAGATTTGGTCACCTCAAGGACACAAGAACATGCATGGATGACCCATTTTGAGCATGACATAAGGCAAACCCGTGTGTAGAAGATTGCATGGGGGTTTACCTTTGATGCCAACCCGAGACTACAAGTGTTGTATAATGACCCCACGGTTTTGGAGCATTGAAGAAGAACCCTTTATTAAGGGTGTTTTAGGGATCACACTTTGTTAGGAAGACACTTCATGGCCACCCCTTTCATTAAGGATATTGTGGTCATTTTTGTTTGTAATAAGCTAGCCTTTATATAGTCTTCTATTAAGTCATTTGCTCTTTAGCTTTTGAAGGATAAATATGTGAAAGACTTCTTCTCTCATTGAGAGTGTAACACCCTTTGTAGGCTTGGATAATCCATTAGTGTAGGGCTCGAAAAAGCCAATATTGTTCTTTGCTTGGAAATAGTGGATCTTGAGGTGAGTTGATTCCCTTGGCGGTCACCGTAAGAACTTGATACTTGTTAACACTTTTTGTAAAGATTTTAGAGTTTTGATACACTCTTTAGTTGCTACCTAATGGGTTCTCTTTGTGTCAAGTTAGCTATCTTTTACTATTTTTAAGTTTATGTTTGCTTTTCGTATCGTGTTGTTGTCTTGTTGTTGCGGGTAAAGGCTTGTGATTGTGGATTGTTTGCGGACTTTTTTGGTGTTGTAGATACCGTTTGGTATTAGAGCATAGCTTGATATTGTTCCTACAAGATCAAATCTTGGGCTAGCTCACTTGAAAAATAAATAAAAAAAGAGGTGTTGAAAAACTCAAAAATAGTAATCTGTCCATGTTTTTTTGTGTTTAGGCCGATTTGAAGCCTAGTTTTCTTGTATTTTTTTTTGTGTTTTGTTGTTTCTAGTGTTAGGTTCTTGTTCCCTAACACTAAGTGAGTCTAGATCTTGAATTTGAGATTAATCTGAGTGGTTTTGAGTTGTTCACCATTGTTGAGTTTAAGGTTGAAGAAACTAGTAAGGTGAAGGTCGAATTGGAAGGGTTGTTGATATTGTGGCTTGAAAAATGTATGGTTGTGTTATGAAGTTTAATGTGAGCAAAAGGAATCCGAAATCTTTCAATTTGGAGTTCATTTGTTTTAGTTTCAATCTATTGAGTGTTCTTGTTGTTCTTCATGTTCATCATTTATTGTTGAACAAGAACATTCAATAGGTGTGGTTTGATCTTAAAGAGTGGAGAAAAGATTGTAGTCTTTTATTAGTCTTGAAACACATTCCAAAGAACATACAAAATAAGAAAGGGGACAATAGAACTTTCAAAAAGACTCATTACCAAAAGGGAGTAAGGGCACATACCAAGACAAACAAAAGAGGAAAGGAGACAAAGGCTTTCAAAAAGGTGTCTTGCCAAAAAGGTGCAAGGAAAGTCAAAGTCTTTTGAATTTTGAAAAAGGCTCTAAGTCTTGTGCTTTTCCTCCTTTATCTAATTTTTCACTCTCCCAAATTAAAAATTTGACCAATCCAAATTGTAAACTGCCATGTCACCAAAATTGCCATGTCACCAAACTGCCACATCATCTAAATGCCACGTCATCAATGTTCCAAAAAAACTTGAAGCTCAAATTTCAGATTTTAAAGTTTCTTTTCTTTGTTTCATTAGTTTCATTTCTTGATTCTAGTACTAATTAGCAACTAGTAGTTACCTACTAGATTGTGAATTAGTTTTTAAATCTGTTTTTGTCGTGTCTTTGTTATTTGTGTGCTTTTCTCATTTTTAATTCGTCGTAACTTTTTGTTTCAAGTTCGTAAGTAGAATTTTTTATTTTGTGTCTTGAGTTGATCAAAGAAGAATCTATTCCGGCTGCTAAGTAGAATTGACATCTTATTGACTACCGGAGTATAAGCAACTTTCAATATTCGCCGCTCCAATTGTGAGGATCACCAAAGTGAGTGTCTACGAGTGTTTGTGAGGAGCTTTTACTACTAATCTTGTTTATTTTCTTTTGTTTGTTGTCTTTTTTTTTTTGGTTAGGTACCATGGCTGCCCTAATTTTCAAGGCCACGTGTAATCGCATCCATTACGATCTTGAAGATATGCAACGGCACATTGAAATTATACGCCAATTGTTACTCAAACTCTTCCCTCAAAATACAATTGTCCAAACAACTTCTGATGAGAGCTTCCAGAAGGAAGTTGCTGGCCAAGCTTGTGATGGACTTTTACACCGAGGTAGAGTTGAACATACTCATGAACGTCAAGGTAAAATAACTAACTCTTACACTTTTGTACATGCGAATGATAATTGTGTGGCTAGAAGCCCATTGAGTGTAAGTTGTATCTTGCCTATATGTGAGTCTATTGTTTCTTTGCAACTTGATGATGATGTACTTGTTGTGAGTGTGGATACACTAGTTGATCCTATTTATGATCTAATCGACCCTTCTTGTAAAATCGATTTATGTCCACCTAGTGTTGAAACCATTGTATTGAATGAAAGTACATCATCTTGTAAAATTTATGTTGATCAACTTTTGTGAGAAAATTGCTGTCACAACCCGATTTCTCAAGTTGTGATGGCGCCTAACTTATCCCACCAGTAGGCAAGACAAATCATAGCCCGGAATGATTGGTAATGGGCTAATAGGCAGAGACAAAATCAAAGATTGCGTATGATAATAACAACCACAATAATAAGTGAAAACTAAGAATAAAGCATATGTATTATATCAAAACGAGAGGAGGAAAAAGGACCAACTATACAAATGAATTCCTCCCAAAACCTGATAAGGTCAGTACTAAAGCCACTACTAACAAGTACCCAGAGTACTAGACAAAAAATCTAGAATGTACACAAGTAGTCTCGAATGAAAAAGACTAACTAGAGTAGATAGAGGAGGATCAGCCTCAGACGACAGTAAGCTCACCCCGCTCTAAACCAGCATTGAAAGATATGAACTACGTCAACACCGACTGCTAGTACCTGGATCTGCATCAGGAAAAAGATCCAAAAGTATAGTATGAGTACCAAAAACTACGGGTAATCAGTAGGCATCATCGGCCGACTGGGCTTAATACAGAAAAGGTGTAACTACAACACAAGGACGTAATCTGAGTTATTAGTAAATAAAGATGGAAAGGTAAACAACTACCAAGCTATGCAACGACTGTAAAGGAATAAACTTGTGCGATACAGAAAAATAATAATGCGGTAATAATAATTAAATCAAACATAACCTAACTGAACCCCATAAGCCCGCTAGGCACATTGTAGAAAACCATTAACCCAACCGTACCCCCATAAGCCGGTGGGACACACAAGTGATGAAAGTAAACATAAATAATCAGATGCCGACTCAAACCGGAGCTTATAGTAACAATAATAGTCAAATGCCAGACTCAAATCGGAACTCATAGTAATAATAATAGTCAATTGCCGGACTCAAACCGAAACTCATAGTAACAATAATAGTCAATTGCCGGACTCGAACCGGAACTCATAGTAACAATAATAGTCAATTGCCGAACTCAAACCGGAACTCATAGTAACAATAATAGTCAATTGCCGGACTCGAACCGAAACTCATAGTAACAATAATAATCAATTGCCGGACTCAAACCGGAATTTATAGTAACCATAACCCACCGATAATGTTAAAATCCATTCCATATTATAACAATGTCAACGTCTAAATAATCATCCTCCAATTTTAAAAAGGGATAAATTAAAGAATTTGCAATTAAATTTTATGTCCCAAAGTGATAGGTGCTATATTATATCGAAAGGTAAAATACCAAAAATTACTACAACGGGGTCCCAATCCGAATAAATAAGACATTTTATACATATAAAATAACACGTATCTACAAGCACTTATCCAAAGCTAACATAATAGTTAACATTTTCGGTAAGTAAGCTAAATCTAAAAATAGAGTAAACCTAGCCTACCTGGACGCCAACGCAAAAAACCTTTCCGCGATGCCTCAAAATAGTGCTACTAGAACCCGAGCTTGAACAACGTTAAAGAAATTAATTTCCACAACACCTCTTAATTTATAAGTAACTTGTAAGAATAATTAAGAACTCCAACCAATTTAAAAGAAACAAGAGAAGGTGCAGACATGGAAAAACAGAAACTCAACGGTATGTATATGTATTAATAGTGGATGGTTCACTTTCCTTTTCCCTTAAAAATGACCAAAGTTACTATATATATATAAATAAAGTTGGCCAAAGTTGGACTTTTCCAAAAGTTATGGCTGCTGATAAGCAACAAGTTGCTGCCAACCTTCTTCACCCACGTGTATGGTTCTAATATTTTCCCTACATTGCGTACATAATCAAGTATTGCATAAATTCATGGTAAAATAATTATACTATTTTAAATATACCATAATTATTAGAAAATTATTTCTAACAAAACCTCTATTATATAATAATAATATTTTAACATTTCTAAAATTAGTATCTCCGCCTAAAATATTAATAAATCATAAAAGTCCATTATAAAGTGATATAAATATATCGTCACTTAAATTTTTTTATCAATATCTAAAATATTCTATAAGGGTACTAAATTATATTCCTATCAAATGCCAAATTAAATTAAATAAACCACGAAACGTTTAGATAGTACTAAAATTATATAAAAATATAGTAAAAATGACCGTACAGGTCATTACAATTTCCCACCACTCGAGGATGTGTGTGATGTGATTATTGAATCTCAAGTGTGTGATGATGTTGAAAATGTTGATCAAAGAAATCGGAGTGAACCCGTGAGCTTGCCCTTTGATTCTAATATTTGCTTGGCTCATAGGGATAATTATGTGCTTGAAACATCTTTAAAACTTGATAATGAACTTACTTGTTCCAAATCTGCCCGTGAATAGATCATGCTCTCTTTAGGTATAATGTCTTGTGTGAAGATGTTATAATCACTCCCAATGAACCTAGTGGTGAGAATGATGGTATAGCTTGTCTTGAAGGCTATAGCCTATATGCTAATCCACTATGGTGTGACAACATTCCTCCTAAAGATGGAAATTTCTTTTTGCAAGATGAAAGTACTCTTAAGGGTAAGGAATGTATATCCTTCTTGACAACCCAAGGGAAAAGGTGACATTGATTCCTTGGGGTGATTTTTCTAAATGTGCATCCTTTCTTGACACACTTTTGCTTAAATTACATGAATCCCAACTTGTAGATGCCAAGTTGTCTATTTGTTTGAAGAAAAAAGAGTGTATGTGCTTAAATGCTTTGTCTTCACCCGTGCATGTCTTTACACTTGATTCTTTCCTATACTACCTCTTTTCCTATGATGACATCCATGCTAGTTTCGGGTTTGCATTAAGTAGAGGTATAGGTCTTGTTGGTTGGTCCACTTTTTTGAATGACAAAGTTATGTGAGATTGGAGGACTTTTATACTAATAGTGGCACCATGTTTGATGAGGCCACTTGAAGAAGTAATGAAACAATTGTGCTTTATGGTTCCTAAGACAAGGGTAGCCTTACTTTTTGGACTTAGTGATACCATTACGACCTTTGTAGTTTCTTTATTTCTTGATACTTGTCATAGCCATTTCCTTTGTAACATTCTCACTAAACTTTTCATGTCTAATACAAAAGATTTATGGTTATATCTCAAGTATGTGCCACCTTGGCATGATGATATTATTTGTTGTACTAACCCTAACCCTTATGACATGAGGAAATTGTTCTTGTTCATCCTTTCTTTAGTTTTACAAGGTATGGATTCGAGGTCGAATCCTTTTCAAGAAGGGGAGGATGATACGGTCCAAATGGCCATTTATTTTTTGGAAGACGTCATTGGATGCCAACACATAAATACTCAAGATTCGGTCACCTCAAGGACAAAAGAACATGTATGGAGGACCCGTTTTGAGCATAACATAAGGCAAACCCATGTGTGGAAGATTGCGTGGGGGCTTACCTTTGATGCCAACCCAAGACTACAAGTGTTGTAGAATAACCCCACAGTTGTGGAGCATTGAAGAAGAACCCTTCATTAAGGATGTTTTGGGGATCACACTTTGTTAGAAAGACACTTCATGGCCACCCCTTTCATTAAGGATATTGTGGTCATTTTTGTTATGTAATAAGCTAGCCTCTATATAGTCTTCTATTAAGTCGTTTGCTCTTTAGATTTTGAAGGATAAATATGTGAAAGACTTCTTCTCTCATTGAGAGTGTAACACCCTTAGTGTAGGGCTTGGATAATCCATTAGTGTAGGGATTGGAAAAGCCAATATTGTTCTTTGCTTGGAAACGGTGGATCTTGAGGTGAGTTGATTCCCTTGGCGGTCACCGTAAGAACTTGGTACTTGTTAACACTTTTTGTAGAGATTTTAGAGTTTTGATACACTCTTTAGTTGCTACCTAATGGGTTCTCTTTGTGTCAAGTTAGCTATCTTTTACTGTTTTTAAGTTTATGTTTTCTTTTCGTATCGTGTTGTTGTCTTGTTGTTGCGGGTAAAGGCTTCTGATTGTGGATTGTTTACGGACTATTTTGGTGTTGTAGATACCGTTTGGTATCAGCATTCCATTAACCAGGGTCTCCAACCACTCTACCACTTAAGAGAATTCTAGCTTTTCCTTTTTGAAATTTATGCACTTGTGAGATATAAGGAGGACTAGGTTCTTGGGACCTTTTTTCACCACTATGAACTTTACTTTTTTCCTTATGCTTTGATACCTTACTCACTCGACACTCTTCTATGTTGTACCCTTGCATCTTGCATTCCCAACAATATTTGGGGACATAATCGTATTTGATAGAAACCATGCTAACTCTTACTTCCCCGGTAGATTCATTCTCAATGTTCATCTGTATTACCTTAGGAAAATCTTTTATAAGATCAACTAGCACCTTCACACGAGCACAACTAGGTCTAGACTTATTAATTGTAGCCTGATCTAGTTGTAAAGGTTTGCCAAAGCTGCAGCTAAAGAGAATAAACATTCTTTCACAAAGAAGGTGGGCAAAAGATTAGGAAACGAAATACATGCCATGGCCATCGATGCTTCCTCATTAACCTTGAATCTAGGATCATATATCAATGTGCGCATTAGGTAAGAATACCCATCTTTGCAATTGATGTAATATGCTCCCTTAGAAACCAGATTAATAAAATCTTCCTGCTTTGTTAGGCGAATAAAAATATGTTTACTCCGAAACAATCCAATCTGACATCCTCCCTTAATATCACATTATTGAGGAATAATCCTCCTTAATTCATCTAAATAACTCCACTCATACGTAAATTTACCAATGACTGCAAATTGAAGATCTTGAATTTGGTTAATTTTATTGATTTCTTCCTCCGCCCATTTGATCTGAGGGATATCTCCAACCATAGTAATGTCTTTACGGAGGCTTTCATAAGCGTGTTGATCCGTTTGGTTAAGGGAATCTACAAAAGACTTCTCTTTTTGCAAACTAGGGTTCAATCTATTAGAGTCAATATTACAACAGGGATTAGATGGCAATGACGGAAAATCAGAAGTAGAAAGATGTAGACCAGCCACCGGAGATGGCTGGCCGTCGGCAGGCATTATTCAGAAAACCGATCTTTCTTGACCAAAACCAATACGGAGTAATACTATACCATAAAAAAACACATGTTTAAGCTTTACTATACCATAAAGAGCACATGTTTAAGCTTTACTATACCATGAAGCACACATGTTTAAGCTTTTCTTGAATACTTGCATGAAGTTTATTGATTTTTACATTACAAAAACAATTTAATATTTTGGTATAGTAAAATGAAAAGTGAGTTACAATAAAGAACACATGTTTAAGCTTTAACCCAAAAGAAAATTCGCAAAATAATCTACAATTTAATGTTTATTATACTCTTACAAATTCATATCATTTTAACAAGTTTTGAATTTCATTTGTTGCATTTAATTGGCAATTATTCAATCAAGAAGATTATAATTATTTTTTACAAGTTATTTTTTGGTAATAAAATGTTAAAATACTCTCAAATTGTATATGAAAAGATTTTCCTCTTTAATACATTACTTGAAAATAATTTGAAAGAAAATTTTAAAAAATATATAGTCATTTCATATACGTAGCATGAGAAGTATCATTATGTAGGAGTATACAACTTTGTCTATAATCAAACTTAGTTTGATTTTTTTTTGGATTCACTAAAAATTCAATATTACATAAATTCAAAATACATAAATGTATAATTGAGAATTCTTTCAATTAAAAAAAATGAAAACGAGATAAAAATATGAAAGATAAATAATTTCTATTACAAAGAAACTAAAATTTTAAAACAATTGAAAATACTAAAGAAGTATAGCTATATATTTAAATTATATAAGAAATTATGTTACAAATAATATTTTTAGGACAATTTGCTCAATTTTTAAATTAAGTGATGTATAACCTTTTTAAAAATAAAACAAAAAGTTTAAGACCTATATAATAATATTATAAATTGGGTTAACAAAATTAGTATACTGTAAATTATCATGTAAAGAGTAAAATTTGATAAGTATTATTACAAAGTTTCATCAAAATCTTCTCAGTCAGGCATCATCAATGTTAGGCTGCACTTGGACGGATATTGCTGAAATTTCCTAAAGAGTGACTTGGTGTATCAGCAAGAGGTTGACTTACTGCTTCATTAGGAAAGACTTCATCTCCCACTACAACTTGTAAACTTTGCTTGTGGCTTTCCCATTTCCTGCTAGCGTCTTCATCAAATATAACATATCTCCAGATAATCACTTTACCATTTGTAGGATTATACAATCTAAAATCTTTGGATTCGGAGAAATATCCAAAAAATATTCATTTTTCAGATTTTTCATCAAGCTTTTTATGATGTTGAGAATTTATCAAAGAATATGTGATACAACTAAAAATTCTCGAATGACTTACCCACGGCTTTATACCTTTCTAGAGTTCAAAAAGTGTTCGACCCATGACTACTTTTGTCGAATAAATATTTAGCAAATAAATTGTAGTACGAATAGCGTCAACCCAAAATTGATTTGGAAGATCCTTACTTTTCAACATGCTCCTGGCCATCTCCACTACTCATTAGAAGCTGATTTGTTCTCAACACTCCCCTTCAAACATAGTGTTGTGAAGAGGTTAAACAAGCTGTCAGAAATCGGGCAGAAATAAAGCAAGCCACAAGAAGAAAGAAAACAAGAACACGCAAATTTACGTGGAAACCCTTGCGAGAAAAACCACGGGCAGAGGCAAAGGAGGTTTCACTATGAAAGGAGAGGATTACAATATGGAGCGATGTAATTTCTGAATAGTCAAAATTGACCCACTAATTGAACTTATATAATACATGCATACAAATAAGTCCTAGGACAGATCCCTATGCTCCCACCACAGAACCCATTGAAAATCACAAATATGGGTTGCACCGCAAAACTTCCTAGGCCGGATCAAAAAAATTTGGGTCACAACTCTAACAATCTCCACCTTGACATGAATTCTAATTCAGAATTCAAATCCATTCCAAGATAGACTCTGCACATCTTCCACAAAAGCCCCTAAGGGCACATCTTATCAGCTAACACTAACCAAGTCCAAGCAATGCTCAAACTTGGCATTTGGTAGTGTCTTGGTCATCATATCAACAGAAAACAGGATTATCATGAGTACTAATCTTGCTCACCACAATATCACCACGAGCAATAATTTCACGTACAAAATAATACCGAACATCGATGTGCTTTGTCCTCTCATGAAATATTTGATCTTTCATGAAGATAGCACTCTGATTGTCTCAAAAAACCATAGTAATCTATAAGTCTTTGCTAAGTTCACCAAACAAACCCTTCAACCAAATAGCTTCCTTGAAAGCCTCTGTAATAGCCATGTACTCAGCCTCAGTAGTTGACAAAGCAACCGTAGTCTGTAAAGTAGCTTTCCAACTAATAGCACAAGCAGCAATGGTGAAAACATAACTTGTAAGGGACCTCCTTTTATCATGATCTTCTGTAAAATCAGAATCAACATACTCTATTACTCCATCTCTATTTTGCCTAAACTGCAAACAAACATCAGCAGATCCATACAAGTATTTGAAAATCCACTGAATTGCTTTCCAATGTTCTTTTCCAGAATTTGCCATTTATCTGCTAACTTCACTGGCGACATAAGATAAATCTAGTCGGGAACACACCATCGCATACATAAGTGACCTGACAACACTAGAGTATGGAACTTGAGACATATAGTCATGCTCATCATCTGTCTTTGGAGATAAAATGGCTAAGAGTTTGAAGTGAGCTTCTAATTGAGTACTTACAGGTTTGGTATTTTGTATATTGAACCTATGAAGTACTTTCTTAATATACCTTTTCTGACTTAAGTATAACTTACACTTCTCTCTATCCCTCATAATTTCCATGCTAAGAATCTTCTTTACTGCTCCTAGATCCTTCATCTCAAACTCTTTGCTGAGCTGGACTTTGACTTTTATTATCTCTCTTATATCCTTTACTACAATCAGCATATCATCAACATACAAAAGAAGATACATGAAAGAACCATCACTTACCTTCTTGAAGTAGACATAACTATCATAACTACTCCTTCGAAACATATGAGAGGTCATAAAAGAGTCAAACCTTTTATACCACTGCCCGGGAGATTGTTTTAAGCCATAAAAAGACTTTTTCAGCAAGCATACGTAGTTTTTCTTTCCTAAGACTAAAAAACCCTCTGGTTGCTGCATATAGATATCCTCCTTAAGTTCTCTATGTAAGAATGCAGTTTTAACATCCAACTGCTCAAGCTCAAGATTATGCATGGCCACAATACCAAGCAAGGCTCGAATCGAGCTATGATTAACAACTGGAGAAAATACTTCTGTGAAGTCAATACCTGGAACCTGACTTTAGCTTTTAGAAACTAGTCTTGCTTTGATCTATCATCTTCATCACTTGATGTTCTTTATTTCTTTTTAAGTACCCACTTACAACAGACAACTTTCTTATCTTTAGGCAATCTTACCAGATCCCATGTGCCATTCTTATGAAGTGATTCCATCTTCTCCTGCATAGAAATCATCTATCGATCGAAATTATCACAACTAATTGCATCCAAATAAGAAGAAAGATCTTGTCATGACCCGAACTAGGGCCTGGCCGTGACGGACATCCTAAACCATAAAGGCCCGGAATGTCCTTCTCTATCTGGTAATCATGCACAACACTCATATAAAAAAAATAATGCAAAAACATAGTCAGCTATGAAAACATGGTCAAATTCTAATATCAGCATAAGTATGGAAAACTGTAGTGCAACTATAGCTAAATAACATCTGACTCAGTCGGCGAAATCTCTACTACATGAAAATCTGATAACTGTCTGAAAACTGGGACAAGGCCCCCAGTAGACCAAAACAATAATAAGGGTCATAATTTGAAAAACGGGCCTTCTGTAATAGAGAAGGCTCACCAACTGAACACTGCAAACTCTGTCTGACGAATCTATTGCCTTTCTGGACCCCTAGATTGAGCCTCAGAACTTGGAGGGAGGAGGGGGGTCAATACAGATGTACTAGTACACAAAGTATTCCAAAACAAAACTTTTATATTAATAAAATAGTTGGAGAGAAAATCGTCAAATACTATACATGAAATAGTTCTAAAACACATGGGCACTTTCTGAAAATCACAAATCATTCTTATCAATGCAATGTCTGATCTTTGTATAACTTCTGAGTTAGGTGGAACTCCCCTACAATTATGATATTCCATGGGCTGTATGGAATCCGCCATTGACTCGGTGGGGAAGCCCCCAACCAGAATGTGCTGCAAGGGTTGGAGTTTCTGATTCTGATACGCCACATGGTTCTAGGCCAGTGTAATATCATATATCCGGATCGGCAAATTACGATTTTAGACAATGAGTTGTCTGACTCATGCCTTCTTTGGGGAACCACCTAAGCTCTCTTTATGCCCAATTTTATCCTGTTCTGAATCATGTATTATTCTAGTTTCAACATCTGAAAATTCTGACTTTAAACATATATTCTATTCTGTTCTGAATTACCATGGCATAATCTAAGTTGGTGTTGTCACACCAAGACTTGCAAGTCCTATTTCTAAGCCATAATGCATCCTGCATAATTCTTTCATTAAAACATAGTTCAGACCACCCAAACATGCAAATAGTATAAGAGATTTCATGTTCCGAAAGCATAAGTCAAAACTATGCAAGAACTCTTCAAACATAAGGTGGTCATGTGGTTTGGGCAAAATCCATGCACTCTTTCATTATATGTATTTTCAACATTTTTCAATTCAAACAACCCTCTCTCTTTTGTAATTGAAATCATAATTCAAATATGACATCATTCAAGACATTTCATAACATGCTTTTCAAGATGTAGTTTAGAATAATTCATATCATATGGAAGATGAGAAAGATCACAGCAAGAGAGGGGTTCATTATAAGTCATGCTCTCAATTGAATATTCATCCTTAAACACATTCATACACACACACACACACACACATATATATATATATACATATATATATAATTTTTCAAACAATTTGGGGGAAGGCCTAAAGGCCAAAACAATATCGTCAAAACTTCTAAAATATGATTATATTCATAAATCCAAAACCCTTTTTCTTAAAACATGATTTCTAAGCCCATGAGATTTTAGAAAAACCTCGCGTACCTCAAAATAGGGAAACAATGGGTGTTTCTTGAAGCCTATGATCTGGGGATTTCAAATCTTTAATCGATTTTGAAAACCAACGGTTGAATCTTGAGTTTCTTGAAGTTTTTGTTTGAAACTCTAGAGAAGATTCTTGATGATTTTGATGAAAATAGGGTTAAGTTGCTCAAACATACCCTAAATCCTTTGATTGGACGGTTTTAAAGGCTAGGAAAAAGTCAAAATTACCCTTAATGACTCCTAAACGAAACTAGAAATTTGAACTTAAAAACTCAATTTTGGGTGCCACCGTGACGGGCCATAATCGCGGTGGTCCACTGGAATTCGACGAGTGGGAAATTGGGTGCCTAGGCGATGCGCCACCATCGCAGAACCCCACTAAAATTTGACGATTATCAATTTGACCCTCTCCGCAATGCGCTAGATACCAAAATGATGATGTTTACGATTGGAACCTTAAATTATTCATAACTTCTTCACCGAGGGTCCGTTTTGGATGAATCTTATATCGTTAGAAAGATAATTCAGTCATCTACATAATAAAAGGATGAAATCTAGGAAATTCCACATGAAAATTAATTTAGATCATTCTAAAAGCTAATGCTTAGACTTTCCATGGATGAAATTTAGCTAAGAAGACGTCGGGGTGTTACAGATCTTTATCGGAATCAATACTTTCCTTAGGTTTCTACAACATACCCCCTTTGAATGTAAACATGAAGTGTTTTCAGACAAAGAAGTAGACAATGAGATAGAATTTTGTTCCGACCATTATTAAAAAAATGAAACAGAAGGAAGGATGGACACCAAGTCTTGACTTAGGATATCCTACCTTCCCATTTTATGAGGGAATCAAGTGACAGGTATCTCAAAGGATGAAAAGGAGATGGAATATACCGAGTTGGAGAGTCGAGTGAGGTCCCATCGAGGTTTCGGTCGTGGCTCTGTTATTACTTCAAAAATGAAAATTACAAGTTAAAAATAAATAAAATTACACAAATCCTATCTATGCAGCTTCTTTTGGACTCTTGACTTGAGTTTTATCACCCTATTCTTCAGGCGGGATCTTGACTTGCAATTCCTTCAACTTGTTGTTTGACTTCAATTTCTTTAACTTGTTACTTGACTTTCAATCCCTTCCCCTTGTTGCTTGATTTTCAATTTCATCACTCTGTTCTTCAGGTGGGCTCCTGACTTGTAATTTCATCATCCTGTTCTTCATACGGGCGGGCTCCTGACTTTCAATTTTATCACCCTATTCTTCAGGCGGGCTCCTGAAACCAAAATCAAAGCTAAAGCAAAATTATCCCAAACGAAGATTATGATTAAGAAAGATTTCATTCATTTATTTTTTGTTGAAAGTAATGTCCTATTTTTCAGGAGGGTCCTGAACATAAAGTAAATTCCCATTTTCCAGGAGGGTCCTGAACATAAATTAAATTTCCATTTTCCAGGAGGGTCCTGAGCATAAAAAAAATTTCCATTTTCTAGGAGGGTCCTGAGCAGAAAGTAAATTCTCATTTTTCAGGAGGGTCTTGAACATAAAGTAAATTCTCATTTTTCAGGAGGGTCCTGAACTTAAAGTAAATTTCCATTTTCCAGGAGGGTCCTAAAAAGAAAGTAAAGTCTCATTTTTCAGGAGAGTCCTGGACAAAAAGTAAAATCTTATTTTTCAGGAGGGTCCTGAACAGAAAGTAAAATCCCATTTTCTAGGAGGGTCCTGAACAGAAAGTAAAGTCCCATTTTTCAGGAGGGTCC
>NC_061112.1:125925151-125946211 GCF_002878395.1 Capsicum annuum | reverse complement strand
GGAGGGTCCTGAACAGAAAGTAAAGTCCCATTTTTCAGGAGGGTCCTGGACAAAAAGTAAAATCCCATTTTTCAGGAGGATCCTAAACAGAAAGTAAAATCCCATTTTTCAGGAAGATCCTGAACAGAAATTAAATTCCCACGGATGTGCATTTCCAATGGTAGCTGAGTTAAGTGAAGAAAATTTGCCCCTATTTCAACAAAGAAAATTTTTCAGTTAAAAACTTAGTGGCAGCTTGCGGCACTTGGATGTCCCGATACCTGCTCCAGTGTTCTTTCCCTTCATTTTATTTCAGATTGCTGGCACTTGACCCTAATTTGTCGTGTCATTGACCCAAACTCAAATTATTATGAGTGACTCCAAAATAAACATAGTATCTCTGTTTTGTCATGCTTCTCAGATAAACCCTTTAAACCTTGGTATTTCCATGAGTTCCCAAGCTTGTCTGTTGGCAAACTTTCGGCATGCCTTATTCGTCTCACAGTCATGTCTCTTTCATATGCTGGCTTTGTCTTGCTTTGTGCAATTAAAGAAGCTGGTAGCCAGTTTTGAAATCTTTTCTCACTTGTTTTGTCATGGACTTGACTCAAAGACACGAGAAAAATGATAATGATTTCTTTTATTTGGATAACTGACTCAAGAAAATAAAAATACAGATAAAGAGAAAAAAGAAAAGACAATAAATGTCCCCATTTGAAATAAAGAAATGAAAAATTTATCTAAAATGACAATTAGCTCTAATGATTATGACATGCATTTGTATTAAGCTACCTAATCTTTTCATCCAAACTTTCACCAATTGTTATTGAGCTAACGACCTTGAAATTGAGTTACTTCCTTAGGTCAATTACATTCAGATACCTCATTCGGCTAGTGGCACCTTGAATGGTTTTCGCCAACCAGCCTCTCTTATTTTCTTTCTCTCGACTCACCATTGCCTTATGGTATCCGTGAGGCTTTTTCACCAATGAGATTCTCTAATTTTCATTTCTCTCAACTAACAGTTGTATTACGGTGCCCGTGAGGGTTTTCACCAATAAGACTCTCTTATTTTTATCTCTCTCAGCTTACCATCATCTTACGGTGCCCGTGAGCATTTTCACCAATAAGACTCTCTCATCTTTATTTCTCTTTTGATTTCTTATACCGAGGAAGACAAGTAGTTCCCAAATGCATCATCATATCCCTTGCATGCTTAACCTTAACATCCTCAAAGATTGATCTGAAGGTCTTTCTTTGGTTGTAACTTGGCATCTGGGTAGGGTTAGAAAGAAAGGATGGCATGGGCCGAAAAGACACTTAAAGTGGGGTAGGACTTACAACTTTTAGAATCGACTCAAACAATGAGGATTAAATCATGCCCAGTTTCTTTTGACTGGGCAATTCTAAACTGTTTATTTGGTTGGACCGATCCCAGAGTAGGGCAGCCTACGTATCTCACCCTCGAGAGAGGGGAATCAGGTCACGCGTAGTTATGGAAGCTTGTTCTTTCTTTTGATCTGATTTTTCTTTTATTGACACTCTTTTCTCTTTGGATTTTTCTGACTCTATTTGTCTTGACACTTTTCTTTTTTTTTTCTTTTTGGACATATTTCTTTTTTCTTTTTTTTTTTGAACTTTTTTGTCTATATTGTTTTGCTCGACACTTTTCTTTTGAGCTTTGCTGACTCTCTCTTGATTCCAAGAGAGGGGTATGAAAGAAAATAGGACTAAAGCTCAAATGGGGTAAAAAAAGGATGATGTGATGTTTGGATAGCAGAATGAAATGCCTTCGTCATATCAATCCTTGAAAATGCAATATGAAAGTGAGAGATGAAGATCATTTGTGACATTTTTTAAGCATTAACTTTAACTGAGTCTGTGCGTCACTATTCTTGCACTTTGTTCAACATATCACTCCACTTTTGTTGTACATTCCTCACATAAAATGACTCATGCTTTCGTGGATTTGATTTTTCTGTCCCTCGGGATCACACATCCGCTATTTGACCTAATTGAGCAATGTTTTTCAATTGATGACCAAGTTATTCTTGTGATTCTCAAAATAATTGCCTTAATTTTCAAAGAAGGCTTGAGCTTGTCACCAAATATCTCAGCACTCTACCTATTTTCTCAGATGCTCTCTTTAACTTTAGCCCTCTGATTTAAAGTTCATGCTTACATTGAATTTTAAGATCTGGCTGAAAATTCGACTAGCATGTCATATCACTAGAATTAACCTAAAATGTACTGTGTAAAGAAAATGAACAAATAACACATATTTAAAAAACAAAGGAAAAAACAGGGACACTTCATTTAGTTGAAATAAAAGATAGAAGGGTTTGAACACAAATGACAAAGGGACAAAACAAGATGGATCCCGAACTACAACCCTGAAATAATTCAAAAAATAGAAAAGAAGACAAAACAAACTACCAGACCTTTTTCTAGTAGGGAGAGAGGGTGACTTCTCAATTTCTTAGCCTAACAACTTAGCCACTGGTTTGCATATGAGCATGACTAAAGCTTCCCTCACTGTCAATGTTTTGCACCATAATAAATCCATCTTCAATCATCTTTTCAATTTCTTTTTTCAAATCTCGACAATCTTCAATATTATGACCCTGAGCATCAGAATGATACACACATCGTACATTAGGATCAAAATTTCTTGAACGCCGATTAAGAGTGCACCCAAGGAGAGGAGTGATCATCCCCATTGTACTTATTTCTTTAATAAATTGGCATACAACTCTCCAATTGGTGTGAAGCTATCTCTCGACTTTTGCCTCATTTCATCGTTTGGCTTGGATAAAAAATCAGGCTTAGAAGGGTTTGGTATATTTGTGGAGTTAGAGGACGACTCTGAGGAGTCGGTATGTTCCACTATAGGTAAGATAGGGCTTGAACATGTGGTTGTGTGTTATATACTGGATATAGAGGTGGAGGAGTAGAGTATAATGAATTTTGGGAGTGATTATATGGAGCTTGGGCATGAAATTAGATTTGAGACTGAGAGTGAAGACAACAGGGTCTTCTTGACCGTGCTCGCCGTTCAACTACAATAGAAGATGCATCTTCCTCATTTTTCCCCTTCAGGTTCCCTATATTGATTTCAATATCGTCCCAAATATTTTACAGATTCCTCATGCCCATCTTGCTCCTCAAATTCTGACATCTAAAAGATTGGAGGAAGGTTAGTGTAACGCCCCGAAAAATGGGTCCCGGAGCGTCACACGGTGCTTGAGGCTACGAGTAGCCCCAAGATAACCCTTTAAGCCATTTTTATTCAGTTCAACACAAATCAACGAGGTTTCCATAAATAACCCTCAAATATCAATAGAGTAATCATCATCCAAGAATAAAAGAATTTCAGAAAGATAACAAAATACAACTTATTAGTCAACTCCCAACATCTATACTAGTCTGACAAGCCTCTAAGAAAATTAATAAAACTAGCGAGCCATTGAGATATGCCCCAACTGATTGATACTCAGTTATCAAATGCACACGATTCCGTGAAACCAACATCAGACATCACGTCCTCAGAACATGAGGACTCACCACAACAGAGGATGTAGAATAGCGTGCCCAAAGAATCACTATCGAATCTGGAACTGAGCACCTGAACCTATATTCCAAGAAAATGCAGCCCACATCCGAAGATGTGGGTCAGTACCATGGAAAGGAACCGAGTATATGGGGGTGTATGCAGTTATATAAACATCATCATCATAAATATTTATAAGAAATATGCAGGATGTATGAAAGACTCACATAGCCCGAAGAAAATCATCATAATCATGAGAGGATGAAATAAGTACAATAACACATGTGAGTCATCATATAATTTGTCAATCACTTTCAGTTCACTAAGAATATCAATTTTCATAATGTAAATATCATTTAAATCTTTCAAAAAAATAAATTTCACAATTCCACTTTCAAATCACTTCACCATTCACCATAGACACAAGGAAACACATACACACTGGGAGATCCTATAACCGACATAAACCATGTGAACTACATGGAGTCCAACGTAAAACCCACACTGGGGAGAGCCGTCCTATCTTTTCCATCGGAATAGGACTATCGATATCAAATTCACACAAACTAGTGATCACTATATAAATCAGCCTCAGGCTTACTCCTATGGGGGCACATAGTTCTAGGGAAGTAAGGTCGCTTTATACCTCCCACTCGGTGCTAAAGATTTCTCTCGAACTTAGCTCAGATCATTTCAAAGACAATCCAGAACAAAACAATTTCAGTAATATATAATTATACATCGGGATCCATCATGTTTCCCATCTATCAAAATCAACCACGTTGTGGATTTCTTTCACACTCGAGTTCAAAACAACTCCATTAAGACCAAAAGGTCAAATCATTCAAAATATCTCAAATATTCAATATCAACATGCTTATAACACACTTTCTAAAAAAACACAATTTCCAATAGGGATTCACGACCTAAATATCAAAATCATGATAAATATCGTTCAAGATTCATGCTTTATATCTCCACACATGTAAATTCATCTTTCAAAATCATAAACATCAAGATTTCATAATAATCATCATAAGATATAGGTTCATGCTTCAAATTCGTAAAAATCAAATAAAAATTATGCCTTTGTAAAGAAAATTACTTTTGGGCACAAGAACGAAAGAGAGTTCTTGTTGAAAAATCCCACATACCTTGAATGATGAACTTGAGATCGATACTCATTTTTGAGATGTTAATCGTGCCTTTGAATGATGGTTCTTGGAGTTCTTGAACTAGGAACTTGGAATCTAGAATAAATTTGCAGAATTAATGGTGAACTTTGGAGGTTCTTGAAGTTGGATGTAGGAGCTTAGGGTTTTCTTTTTGAGGGAATTTGATGCAATATAACATATAATGCTTCTAATAGGATTTAATATAGGGTTTGGACAGATTTAGGGAGAGGGGGAATGACCAAAATGCCCCTAAAAATCAAATAATTCTCGAATTGGTCCTTTGGTGGACTGTTTTGATAGTCTAAAGTAGATCAACCACAACGTTTTACTCCGATATCCAAATTGGATGAAATCAATTTCATTAGAAAGAGCACTCTCATATATTTCCGTTGATATATAGTATCTCACCTAGATCATTGTGTACGAGGAGTTATGATCATTTGAAATTGACCCAAAAATTCACTTTTGATAGGCTGAAGTGGATCGACCATAACTTTTTGCTCCGATAGACAAATTGGATGAAACCAATTTCATTGGAAAGAGGACTCGCAGTGCTTTCCGTTGATATATAGTAGATCACAAATATCATTATGTACAAGGAGTTATGATCATTTAAAGTTGGAGCAAAAATATATCAGGCCTCAGTACTTTTTCCTGCACGTTTTATTGTTCACTACTATTCACGGTTCGATCGGAATGTTCATAACTCGTCGATCGGGTGTCCGTTTTGGATGATACACATATCGTTGGAAAGATTATTCGATAATCTATGCAATGGTGGATCATAATATAAGATATTCCAAACAAAAAATTTCTAATTTATTCTAGAAGATAGAACCCAACACGTTTACGTATAAAATTTCAACGAAAAATTTTCTGGGGTATTACAGTTAGCACTTGAAGGCATGCCCCATTATTTGTATGAAAAATCTTCTTTACCCGCAGGTCCTAGATAATTTTTCATAACATTTACTATACTCTTCATTTTTTCAACCATTTTCTCTGACTTTTCTGGCACACTGGACTTCTTGTTAAGAAATTTTGGTGGTCCAGTTAACTTAAAAGTAGGCTTAGGAGTATAACAATGATCACCAAGAGTATTGAATATAGGTTCACTAGTAGCATGGGGAGGCACAACCATTGGGCGAGCCAGTATGGAAGTCTTAGTAGAGGATTGAGCAACAAGATCACAGACGACATGCAGTGTTGTGAATGTAGCAGGCTTATGCTGAGGAGCTAGAGGAAAAGTGATGGAAGTTCTGAGATGCTTTTGGGTTAGAATGAATTTTGAGTCATGTTGCGGTGCATCAACAACAGTAGAAACTGACTTTGAGATTTTGGTGGAAAACTTGAGGTATTTGTAGGATCAATATCAGGGAATGGAGGAGGAGGCAGCCCACTGGACCAAGCTCGATGCATTTCTATCATTTCTTGTCTTAGCCTCCTAATATCTTACTTCAAACTCTCATTTTCCTGAATCTTTATTTGATCCATGATGTCACTCTCTATATCTTTGTTGGACACAACTAACCCTTTGGATTTGGTATGATGTGAAGGACCAGCCAGAATGCCACAAACCAACCACCTTAAACTGACTCAACAAAAAACAACAAATGTGTTAGAGTTCAACACTTTTTCAAAACCTCTTTTTCCTTCTTTTTTTAAAAAGATCACTGAACCCAATAAGGGCGCCTACGTATCTCACCCCCAAAAGGGGAGAATCAGGTGTGCATAGTTCGTGAAGTCCTGCCAAAATGGCCAATTGATTCTTTTTTCTTTCTTTTTTTATATTTTTCTTGAAACTTTAAGAAAAAAAAATAACAATTTGTGAAAAGAATTGATGAAAATCTTTTTGTATTTTTCAGGTTTAAACTCCCTATGCAAAATGGAACCTATGATTACCAAACAAAAATCTTTTGGGGTTTTCGATTTTGAATTTCATAGGAAAATGAAGCTTGAAACTATTAAAGAAAAACCTTTTTGTATTTTTCTTTTAGAGACGTATATGACACCTACTCTAGATGAACAGTGAAGAGAATCTTTTTTGAATTTTTTAAATTACTGTACAAAATGGAATCTATGATTACCGAAGAAAATATTTTTGGATTTTCGATTTTGAATTTCATACGAAAATGAAACTTGAACCTATTAAAGGGAAATATTTTTTTTGTTGTTTTCTTTTAAAGATGTACATGAGACACCCACTCTAAATGAAGAGTGAAGAAAATATTTTTGTATTTTTCAAATTCATGTACAAAATGAAATCTATGATTACCGAAGAAAATATTTTTGGATTTTTGATTTTAAATTTCATACGAAAATGAAACTTGAACCTATTAAAGGGAAATATTTTTTTTGTTGTTTTCTTTTAAAAATGTACATGAGACACCTACTCTAAATGAAGAGTGAAGAAATTTTTTTTTTTTTTTGGATTTTTGAAATAAGATCCCTGAACCCACAATAGGCTGCCTACGTATCTCACTCCCGACAGAGGAGAATCAGGGGTGCGTAGGTTGTCCATATTGGACAATTAATGATTAAATAATAGATTGCACCCTGACTTGAGACACGACCAAAGACACACGATGAACAACATAACAAAATCTTTTTTTTTTTTTGAGTTTTCAATTTGACACTTCACATAAAAAAAATGATACCAATAGCTATGGAAGAAATTCTTTTTGATATTTTCGTTATATGAAATGTACAAAACTTGTACCACCCTTTTTAAAAATTTTCTTATATAAAATGCTCCTAAAAAAAAATCTTTTTGGAGTTTTCGAATTGTGAATGCTTGCTAAAGGAAACAAAAGAATAAATCTTTTTGATGTTTTTTTTTTGAAAAATGAGTGCAAAAAGTAATTTTTTTTTTTGGAATTGTGGAAAACAAAAGCCATAAAGAACCTAAAAACTACGAAATTTTTTTTTGATTCACCTTTTCTCCTTTTTCCTTTTTTTTCCATGCCTACACACCTTTCTTTAATTCTAGCACATGCTTTCCCCAAATCAATCCATCAAATGACCGTGTTATCCTAAAAAATGCAACAATTAGCACGTAGGGATGTTTTAGAGGAGAGTCTCCTACAAAGGACCAATTGGGCCCCGCTAGGTCTCGATATGATGCACATAAGCCTGACCTACGTTGGGGTTTACTAACAAGGCCGTTCGGGGGAGCATATGATCGATAGTGGCTGCTTTGATTTCCACCTACTCCATACATCCAAAGACTCCCCCTCCAAAAATAAGGGTGACTCAACTAGAGTTCGTGCGCACGATGTGTACTTTGGGACTTGTTGCAGAAAGAATTAACTTAGGTTATGCACATGATGCCAGATATAAAGCGGTAACACACAAGAGAAAAACTGTAAACATGTAGCACTCAACAATGATAAAATAAACAACAAATGATAACACAAACAATGTTTAGACACCCATAATGTCAAACTAAACCGATACAAAAAAGTCCCCAGCAGAGTCGCCAGAGATGTCACACCCCTTTTCTGACCAAAAAAGATTAATTTTAAGTTTGAAAGGGTTTTTATCATTAAAGTGACAAAAGATTGAAAATTAGGATTATTTACATTTTTTATTCAGAGTCGCCACTTGACATAAACTCGGTGTGCCAAGTCACCTTTAAAAATCCTATTCAAAACTATTTGACTCTTTAAAACTGGCTTGCGAACATAGATTTTTGTTAAGGAATTCTATTAACTGAGGGGAAGGTGTTGGCACCCCTCGATCCCGTGGTTCGACCATGGTCGCTTGGTGGAATGTATGGGCTAATTTTAACAGTATGAATGTATAAACCACACAAAACACAAATAAAATGATCAATCAAACAAACAAATACAAAAACAATGTCCGGTCCAAATTATACAGTCCTAAAAGATAAAATGCAAAAATATAAATCCTATTCTATACTAATCCTATACTAATTCTCTATTCGACGCCTCGGGACTTCATCACAAACGTCCTCCGAGTACAAGATACCTTGGGACATTCCCCGGTGAATAAGTACATAAGACCTCGGGGCATTCCCCGGCTAAATAAATACATTTCTTCAATGCGAGAGAACCAAAATATTCAATAGAACTTCAAATATTCAACAAAATTTCAAACATTCAACAAAGCACTTGATCCTCAATTTTGCCTACTCAAACCTGTATTTGCCTATTCTGTTTCAACACATCATAATTCTCTTACATTTAACATTCACATTTTTGCTCCAAAATAACCAACGACAATAAATCGAGGCTAAACAATATTCATTTCTTTTTATCAATTCCTTCCATCAAACCGCATATTCCTTTTTAATACCAAAATTCCACAATTCAAGATTACTATTTCAACAATCCACAACCATTTCTTCTACAAAACTAAATAAAGTAAATCGATATCACCCAACATTCAATCATGTCTCACACAAATCAAACACGTATGACGAAATAAAATAAGAAGAGATAGAATTGGACCTTTCAATGATTTATTTTCGTTGATAATAATATTTAAGAAGGCCCAGACTTGGAGTTCTAAATAAAACACCTCGACAATGAACTAAGATCCAAATCGGTATTGCAAAGCCAACCCTATTTCACCCATTTCCATCAAATGTCGCCAGAATCAGATTGCAAGCAGTCAATTTCAATCGATTGGAGACCGATTTTACTAGTTCTGGTTGGTTGAACTGAGTTTTCCGATGGGAAACTAGTCACTGAAAAGATCAAACCATAGGAATTTTAAACTCTCCATCGATCTCTGTTTGCTTGTCTCTCTCTCGCGCTCGATCCCTTTTTCAACCTCTTTGCGATCCCCCCTCCTCTATTTTTTAAGCAAATTCTTTCTCTCTTTTGAAATCTCAGATCTATCTCTTCCTTACTATTCAACCTCTCTCCCTTTTTAATTTTGTGTATGTGGGTGTCTTTGTTCAACTGTGGGTTTTTCTATAATCCGAGTGTGGTGGTGTATTCGTATGTGATGGTAAGGAGTGTATGTGTCTTTTAATTCCATTGAACTCTCTCCTGGATGTTGTTGTGTGCGCCTTCCTTTGTGAATGGAGAATTAGGTCTCTCTCATATGTGCCTGTGAGGTCCCTTTTTGTGTATTTCTTTGTTTGAGGGGGGAAGGGTCACGTGAGGTGGGGGTAGAAGGGGTAGGGGTTAGGATGTGTTGTCAATTTTTAATAAGGAGGGTTGTTGAGTTGTTATCAAAAGAATATTTTTGGATTAGGTTTGTTAGGGTTTTGTTATTTTGTCATTTTATGGAGGGTATAATCACATGGATGAGGGTGTGTGGTAATGTGAGATAAAAATGAATAAAATTGGACTTGGGAGGGACAAAATTAAGTTTCTACACCTTCTGCTACATTTAATGCATAAGTAACCAATTCAGCTTCAACATACTTCTGAGGAGGTCTATTATCTCTCCTTGTCCTGTCTTTGGCAATAAAATATTGTGGTGTCACCCTAAAATTTGTAATTCCATGGGCTATATGGAATCCACCCTTGACTCGACGCCCAAGCCTCCAATCCAAGTTTACCACAAAGATTTAAGTATTTATAAGGAAGACACGCAAGATCACACAGCAGGGTGCCAAATTCCCCAATCAAATCAACATATCATGATAGTGCACAAGATCATAAAGCAGGGTTCCTAACCATTGTCCCAATTTAGGATGACATGAATCAAGGTACACAAGATTGCAAAGCAGGGTACCATAATCCAGTGTCGGCAAATCACGGTTCCTAGCATAGAGTCTTTCAACTCGTGCTTTCTTCGGGTAAACATCTAACTCTTTTTAAGACCAATTTTATCCTCCTAAAACATAATTTATGCTTAATAACACATCTTTCTCATTCTGTTAACGGCGCATCACAACAGGGTATCATTATATCCAGACTTGCAAGTCATTCATATCATATCAATTCCATAGCCCATCTTATTCAAACATGTACAGATACCACCAAAAGGTTTATCCTTTCACACCATAGTTCTCATTATCAAACTCACATGAAACTCATTCAAACCTACTCTTTTTACAAATCTTGAAAACATAGTGGCCATTCCATTTATTCTACTCATGCATAATGATTAAGGAGACATTTAAAACTCAAGAGTTTCTTATCATTCAAAAATCAGCCCCTGACATTGGTTATACATAAATTTCATGATTAAAAGAGGGGCTCTTAATTCATGCTCTCAAAAACAATTCACAATTTATATCATGCAAGGTTCATAAATTTCGTTATGGGGAGTGGAATTTCACAAGTTACATTCGTAAGCCATCATTCGATTTCAAATCACAAAAGCACGAGATTTATAGATCAAACTTATAGAAAACCCCATAACAATTTCATAATTTCATCAAATTGATTTCACAATGCATGATCTTAAAATAATTTACCAAAACCCTTTTTCGTATACATACATAAATATCTTCAAAGCTTGTAAAAATTATAAAACCCATGCCCATGAAATTTAGGATAGTCCCACGTACCTTAATTATGAATAATTATGAAGAAATTTCGAAAAGATTGGACCTCTAAGCTTGATTGCCCAAATCCTAGTTGTTTTCTCCTCTTGTGTTCTTGAAAGATGAACTAGAGATTTCTTTGAGAGTTAATACATTATTATTGGATCTAATATCGTTTAAGGATGCTTAGGGATGGAATTTGGGTGAGGGAATATGACTAAAGTGCCCCTAGACCCTTTTGGGATTGAAAAAATGCATAAAACCACTTTAAATTTGAGTCAAATTTCGTGCCAGGGTGCAGTTGACATGACACATCAAGATCGCATCGACTTACTGCCTCACACGAAAAATGCTATAACTTTTTGCTTGGTTATCGAATTTTGGCGAAATTAGTATCGTTGGAAAGCTAATTCAATTATTTACAATTTAGTGGGTCTTGAGCTTTAAAATTCTACGTGTGTCAAAATTTATACACATTCAAAGTGGATTCTTGTAGAATCAAATATCAAACTTTGGAAGAATGAAGGATTCTTAGCTCAACTTTTTTAAAGAGATTTCTATGAATATTTTTCACCTCATAATCACTTCATATACTAGGAGAAACATCATGACACATGAATTTAAATATAAACCATGAAATTTGAGTTTACACACATGGAGCGATGATTCAATTTCTAGCTCAAAAATATGGGGCGTTACACTACTCCAATCTGCAATTCAACGTGGGTGCTTGACTGTTGCTAATTCATGTCACTAAGCTCATCTGGAGGAAAAGCTTTACATTCGGAGGGAGCCTGAAGCATTGTAGTTTCATCAAACACAACATCCCTACTAATTATAACCGTTCTTCTTTCTGGACACCAAAGCCTATAACCTTTAACACCAGGCTTATAACCCATAAATAAACACTTGACAGATCCAGGCTCTAACTTTCCATGGATACAAAGGACACCCAAATATCCTCAAATCAAAATAATTAGTAGGAGTGCCAGACCATACCTCTTGTGAAGTCTTTTTATCAATCACAACTAAGGGAGAGCGGTTAATAAGAAGACAAGATGTAAAAGTAGCTTCGACCTAAAAAGACTTGAGTAAATCAACATTAGAGAGGATACACCACACCTTCTCCATTATAGTCTTATTCATTCGTTCAGCCACACCATTCTGCTGCAGAGTATGATGAACTGTCAAGTGCCTCACAATTTTTTTTGACTTGCACAGACCATTAAATTCATTAGAACAAAACTCTAAACCATTATCAGTCCGAAGACATTTTGCCTGCTTCCCTATTTTCTTTTCAATCATAGTCTTCTACTTCTTGAAAGTAGGCAACACATCATTCTTTTTCTTCAGTAAGAACACCCAAACTTTTCTAGAATAGTCATCAATAATAGTCAAGAAGTAATTCACACCTCCCCTAGAAGGTACTCTAGAAGGACCCCGAAGATCAAAATGAATATAATCAAGTGTGCCTTTAGTTGAGTGAATACCTTTTGTGAATCTGGGTCTCTTCTGCTACCGAAAAATGCAATGCTTATAGAACTTTAGGTTGATAATACTCTACCAATCAATAAGTCCTCTCTTGCTTAGTTCAGCTATCCCATTTTTACTCATATGCCTTAGGCGCATATGCTAAAGTTTAGCAACATCATTTTCTGATGGAGAGGAGGAAGAAATAGCTTTATCACCTATAACCATAGAGCCTTGGAAGACATACAAATTTGCAAATATTTTTTGTCCCTTCATCACAATAAGAGCGCCTTTAGTAACCTTCAGGAGTCCACCTTCACCAGTGTACCTATATCCATTTAAATCAAGAGTACCCAAGGAAATAAGATTTCTCTCTAAGTCTGGGACATACTACATATCACCAAGTGTCCTCACAACCCTATCAAATATCTTAATTCTAATTATTCCAATACCAGTTATCTTACAAGGTGTGTTATTTCCCATCAACACAGCACCTTTAGAGACTGCTTCATCTATTGTAAACTAATCCCGATTATAACACATATGAAATGTGCAAGCTAAATCAAGAATCCAATCCTCATAGGGTTTAGAGTTATCATTAGAAACAATCAAGATTTCTCCATAAATATCGCCATCTTCAACAAAATTGGCTTCACTAAACTTCTCTGGTTGGTTTTCCTTCTATTTTGGAGCTTTTTTTCTCTCTATTCTGCAACTTTCAACACTCAGATTTGATGTGTCCCTTTTTCTTGCAGTAATTATAGGTTTTGTTTCTGTTTTAGGATATTGACCTAAACCTGTCATCACTCTCAGAGTTCCTCTCATTAGTCCTTCCTCGAACAATGAGACCATCTCCTTGAGTTTTTGACCTATTCACAAGATGTTTCATTTTCTCCTTAGAGAACAACACATCATAGACTTCATCTATGGTCAGGGTATCACAACTATATAAAATCCTATCCCTAAAGGACAATAGATGCAAGAAATGAGCACAAAAAAATCAACCCTAAATCTTCCTCATCGTACTTAACCTTCAAAGTCTCTAAATCAGAGATGATTTTCTTAAAAATAGATAGGTGATCCTCCAAGGACGCACCCTCAGACATGTGATGGTCATAAATTTGTTGTTTGAGATGTAACTTACTAGTTAGGCTCTTTTTCATGCATAAAGATTCTAGTTTCAACCACAACACAGTGGTAGTGGTCTCCTTCAAAACATCCTACAAAATCTAATTAGATAAATGAAGGTGGATCTGAGATAGAGCCTTTTGATCCTTACGCTGTTTATCATCATTTGTCTAAGATGAGGGAATATGATCAAACCCTAACAGTATCATCCAAATCCATCTGTACGAGCACAACCCATATCTTAACCTACCATAATGAAAATCTGGTGTGTCATCCAACAATGAAATATCATACTTTAAGGTTGGCATCCCTGATAAAACAATCGACCATGCTATGATACCAGTTTGTTAGAAATCAGGAAGAAACAAAGCAAACCATAAGTATAAAGAAAATAAGAACACACAGATTTATGTGAGAACCCTTGCAGGAAAAACCATGGGCAAAGATAGAGGAGGTTTCACTATAAAAGGAGAGGAGTACAGTATGGAGCGACGTAATTTCTGAATAGTAAAAATCAACCCACTAATTACACTTATATAATATGTGCATACAAATAAGTCCTAGGCCTAAAAATAAAAAATATGGGTCGCCCGTAAAACTTTCTGGGCCAGATCAACAAAATTCGGGTCACAACTCTAATACAATCCAAGTTTGGAATTGAGATACTGATGCTGAGCTTTTTTCAGGGTCTTGGTTAGTACATCTTCTGGTTGATCAACTGTAGGATTATGCGTAGTCTTAAACAACCCTTTGTGAATGTTTTTCTTACAAAGTGGCATTTATTTCAATGTGCTTTGTCTTTTCATGAAACACTAGATTGGCAGCCATTTGGAATGCAGCTTAACTATCACTGTATAGGCAAATAGGTTGTTGTAGTTGAATGCCAAGATCCTTAATAAGTCCAGATAACCAAGTTTACTCTGCAACTGTAGCAGCTAGGCTTCTATACTCAACTTTTGCTGAGCTTCTAGAGATTGTAGTTTGTTCTTTAGACTTCCATGAGACCAGGGAATCTCCTAGTTTTATAGCAAAACCTATAACTAATTTCTTTGTCACAATACAAGAGGCCCAATCTGCATCACAGTAGGCTATTAGGACATCACTTCTATTTTTGGATAAATGTATACCCTGTCATAGCTTGTTTTTGATGTATTTGAGGATTCTTAATGTTGCATTTATGTGAGATACCTTTGGTTTTTGCATGATTGACTTAAGGTCTGCACACTGAATGAGATATCAAATCTAGTGACTATAAGATATAGAAGTTTTCCTATAATTCTGAGATATGCACCTTAATTAGTTAGTGCTTCATCATCACTGTGTATTTCTCCTTTGATATGTTGATCATATTCAACAGTGTGAGCTTGATAGTTGTATCCATAGGTGTATTTGAGGCTTATCTTGTAATGCCCCGAGTCTATACCCTGGATGCTACACGGTGCTTACGACCCTGAAGGACCACAAGATAACCCATGACTGATATCTGCTATGAGCACTGAATAATAATACTGTAATAAATATGAAAAATAGACTAATATGCCATAAGGTTCAAAATATGAAATACTGATAAAGAATATGAACTGTAATAATAATATGTAAAACTAAATAGTGTCTGAAAGTCTAGTTTGAAAAACCTCTAACTAAACTATCTAAAGGTGGAGTTGATGGGACAAGCCCCCAACTAACTCCGACTGCTGAACTATTGATAAATTGAAATACTGAAATAAAAGCACACCCTCGATAGATGAGGACTTACTACTGAAACTGTTGTTGATAACTAGATCTGTCTATGTGTGGTCAGGAACCTACATTTGAACCTATGATATGAGACATCATAGTGCAAAGAAAGAGTATGCGTCAGTACATGGAATATACTGGTATGCTATATGAGGTAAGTCTGAATGCAAGGGTTCATATGCATGAACAATAACTAACTGAATGATAAGAGTAACTAAATGTGAAAGTACATGGATAACTAAAACTGCTGTAAATACCGACTATGCAGTACTGTGCATATGCGTGTATACTGTAATTGAGCTTTTACTAAAGTTTAGTTTTGATTTCTGATAACTAAGTAATTGGTATTTGAGATTACTGATAATTGAGTTACTGAAACTAATTGAATTTATCTGATAGTCCTAATTTTGTAGAACTAAATTGAGTTCTAACTTGAGACTGAAACTGAGACTATGAGAAGTAATTATCTAACCGACATGCCCATTTTTTGAATAGATTTGGGGTCCAACCTGTAACCCCAACTGGAAGTGTGTCAGTATTGTGCTGGTAAAGATACTGAAGAGTTGCCCTCTTCTGGAAGGTATTCTAATAAGAATGGTGAAACCCTTAACTAGCAGGTTAAAACACCACATCAACCCTTAATTGGCAGGTTAATGTCTCAACCTACGCTGGCTACGTAGTTATAGAATGAAAGGATTATTTATAAGGATCACACCCTTTACTGGCAGGTGACCCCCATCCTTAGGTTCACTCGGTGCTGAATCCTACTCCCAACTAAAAGACACTGAGTACACTGAACTAGAATGAACTGATACTGAGTTTTCCTGAGTTTTGTAACTGACTGATTTCTACTGAGTTCTGTATTTGATTGAATTCTACTGATTGTGACATGACTGATACTATTTTGTAACTAACACTGGCTCTAGGTAAACAACTAGATTATTAGATATTTAATACCCCCAGGACTCGATAGCATGAAAATAAAGCATAGCATAATCTTGAAAGATATAACAATAATTACTTGTCCATAATTCATTCATAGAGACATTTTATCAAACACTTGTAGGGAATAAGCTTGTATATATACTAGCATGTCATGAATTGCATCATTTAATTCACATGGACATTCTATCAAACACTAGGGGAACATAACTTAATGCACATAATCATGGATAACATATAAACATTGCAACAAAAATGGCCAAACTTGCAAATTCATGGGTTCAACTTGCAATTCATATAATTCCCCATAAAACTATTCTATCTTCATGAATCTTATCATAATCATGGATTGAAAACAAAATAACATCATAGATATACGTACAATCAATTTCAAGCATTGGAATCATGAATCTATAAGTTGTCATTTAAAAAGAGGTTCTTGGGCTTCATGGGTTAAAGGAACCATGAATGATCACCTAACATACCTGAATTGATGAGTTTTTGAGTTCTTAGTGAGTTTCTTTAGCTTTGTTCTTGATTTCTTGAGAGCTAGGGTTTGCTAATTGAGAGAGAATGATTTATTTCTAGAGAAAAGTGAGCAATTAATGAGATATTAGGCTATTTAAGGCCTTAATCATGTGTTTAAGCTAACTGAAATGAGGGAAAAAGACCTAAAATCCCTTGGAATTTAAAACTCAGAATTAAATAAAAATTTTCAATTTTCACCCTTGGCGCGATGCGGCGCTATCGCGTCGTGTCACTGGAATTCGACAATTGTGAACTCGAGGCTTGGCGCGACACGGTGGGGTCGCATTGGTTTACTGAATGAGACCTAGAAGCTCACCGCGACGTGAGGTTATCGTGTTGGCTCACTGGTTTTTGACAATTGCCATTTGACATGGTGCTAGTTGGCACACTATTTTACTAAAATGTCTCTAACTCCTCATCCGGGTATTGGATTTGGGTAGATCTTATATCTTTGGAAAGCTGACTAAATTTCCTACGCATTGGTAAGCTCAAAATTGAAAAATACTAAGTATTTAAAAAAAGTTATATCGGATAACCTGAGGGTTAATTTAAGTTAGAGAAATACGGGGTATTACATAGCTGCACTAAGTCCAGTCTCAGACATTAGCTCTAAGGCATATTTCCTTTGATGCATTATAATACCCTCTTTTGATCTTACAAATTCAATTCCTAGGAAGTATTTGAGTTCACCTAGATCCTTTATTTTGAAAGCTTTGCGCAGACCACTCTTAGTCTTTTTCATCATACTGAGATTATCACCTGTAACTAGAATATCATCACATATACCTAGATTATGACTATACCATCCCTGATTCTTTTGGTGAACAGTGAATGATCATATTGACTTTGTACATAACTACAAGCAGACAAAGCCTCAGGCAATTTTGTATTTCATTGTGTTGGTGCTTGCTTGAGTCCATACAAGGATTTGAAGAGTCTACATACTTGTTTACGCCCCCCTGAATCTTAAATCCTTTTGGGAGTTCCATATAGATCTCATCATGTGGCTCACCTTGGAGAAATATACTGTACAAATCTATTTAATGGATGTGCTAATGTCTTGCTACATCTATAGCTAAGATAGGCCTGAGTGTTATCATCTTGACAACTGGACTAAATGTTTTTTGATAATCAATTCCCTCAGTTTGGCTATAACTCTTGGCAACAAGTCTTGCCTTAAACCTCTCTACTTCACCCGATGCATGACACTTAACCTTAAAGATTTGCTTATATCCAATTGGTTTCTTCCCTTCTGGTAATGACACTATTGTCTAGGTGTGGTTGTATTTTAGTATTGTGATCTCAGCCTGTATAGGTTCAACCCACCTTGGATCCTTGATAGCTTCTCAAAAGTAGTAGGCTCAACAATGTTAGAAAATATAGAAAGAAAAGCTTGATATTTTGGTGATAAACCATTATATGAGATGTATGTTAATAGTTCATAGGGTGTATCACCATGAATGCTGAGATAAATAAAGTCTTTCATGCATGCAGGTGGATGTGATCCTCTAATGGGTCTTCTTTGTGCTTGCATAGGTGCAATAACACCTTGAACAGGTGCTCCTCTAGGTATTTGTATAGGTACATGCTCATCATTAGTTGCAAGAACAACTGGTGCAGTTATATCTGATTGAGTAGAATGTAGGTAAGACAAGGGAGAGATACTGCTTGGCAAATTAGGCATTGCAGTTGGACATGCATCTGTGGATTTATCTATTAGATATTGTGATGAGTCCTTAAACAACTGTGATGAGTGTTTATCATCTTGATCAAAGCGAAACGCATCCTCCCTAAATGTAACATCCCTACTAATAAAAAGATATCTTGCTAGTTAAATTATAGAGAATATAACCCTTTTGGATTTCTGAATAACCCATAAGGACAGATTGTTTAGTCCTAGACATTAGCTTGTCAGTTTCTTGGACTAGTTTAGCATGACATAAACACCCTAGAGTTCTTAAGTGAATTAGTGAAGGTTTTCTATTATACAATTTATCAAAAAGTGATACACCATTAAGAACAGTAGATGGAAGTCTGTTGATCAGATATACAACAGCATTTACACAATGACCCCAGAATTTAAGAGTAATTTTAGCTTGGAATCTAATAGCTCTTGTTATTTCTAAGATATGCCTATGTTTTATTTCAGCAATGCTATTTTATTGTGGTGTGTATGAACAAGACTTTTGATGAATAATGCCTAACTTAGTGAACAAATCAGTACATATAGTGTTTACAAATTCAGTGTCATTGTTAGTTCTTACAGTTTTAACACAAGTGTTGAATTGAGTTTGAACATAGGTCATTGTTTAATCACAACTACAACATCAAATTTTAACCTTAAGAGAAATATCCAAGGGAATCTAGAACAATTATCAATAATAGTGTGAAATGATTTATAACTATCAAAGGTAGAAACTTTATAAAGCCCCCAAAAGGTCCATATGAATGAGCTCAAACAAGGATGTACTAGTAGATGTACTTAAGAGAAATTATATTCTAGTTTGCGTGGCACAAGGACATGTAGTGCAGATTTCTAGAACCACTAGTACAGACTAATTTTGATTAGGAAACAACTTCACAAAATTCTTAGCTGATATATGACCAAGTCTAACATGCCATAAGAAAATAGAACTTCTGTTTGTGGGATTATCTATCATCTTATCACTTGTTGATAAACAAATTCCAAAATTCTTAATTCCAGGTAGTTTTTGATTGATTAGGAAGTAGAGGCCTGCTTTTTCTTTACTAATCTCTTTCACCTTCCCATTATAGAGATCCTAAAATAAGCAAAAGTTAGGATAAAATGTAGCTAAACATTGTAAATATTTTGTGGACTAAGACACAGAAAATAATTTATACTTTAATTGAGGTACATTTAGTACATTTAGTAGAGATGTTCTGTGCGTGTGACAAGACAAGTTCCACCACCAGGAAGGTGAACTTGTCTAAGTGTAGTAGATTTGATCACAGAATCTTTATTCAACAATTCAATAACAGAAGTCATATGATTAGTATCCCCTGTGTCAATGATCAAGTAAGGTGGATCATTATTTACCATCGGAGTACTACTAGTACCCTTCATGTTTACAACATTTGCAGAGCAGGTGTTTGTTTGATTTTGTTCCAGCATTTACAAATCTAATCATACTGCTCATTAGTAAACTTGGGTAATACTGCATAGTCTTACGCTTCACAATAGCTCTATGATCTAGAATTTGAAGCAGTTGAACCATGTACGTTGAAAGTTTTTCTTGGTTGATGAAGTGTAGCACTGTAATTAGGCTATAAAGCAGTAACTTAATTGTGTTCCTATTCTTCAGCTATAACATTGTGAAATCTAGGACCAACACCATTATTCTTTGTTTGTACCTGTTGTACTCATTAATTTTAACCTCTGAGCCTTGCTAATCATTGTGTTTAGGATGTCTAGGTGGGTACCCTATCAGCTTATAATAGTCTCTTTGAACATGTCTCTCTAGTTTATAATGACCGCAAGTACTATCACGATTATAGTTCGCATTAAAGAATCTTTTCCTTTTCTGACTGGATACTCTTGAATACATGGCAGTTGAGTCAGATACCAGGTGCAACCCCTAATGACACCAAACGGTATCTAAATAAGCACAAAACAGCCCACACGACAAGGCACCTGATACGAGCCAAATGGCCATCTATGCTTTTAAAGACGTCATTGGATGCCAACGCATAAAGACTCAAGACTTGGTCACCTCGAGGACACAAGAACATGCATGGAGGACCCATTTTGAGTATGACACAAGGCAAACCCGTGTGTGGAAGATTGCGTGGAGGCTTACCTTTGATGCCAAACCAAGACTACAAGTGTTGAAGAATGACCCCACGGTTGTGGAGCATTGAAGAATAACCATTCATTAAGGGTGTTTTGGGGATCACACTTTGTTAGAAAGACACTCCATGGCCACCCCTTTCATTAAGGGTATTGTGGTCATTTTTGTTATGTAATAAGCTAGCCTCTATATAGTCTTCTATTAAGTCATTTTCTCTTTAGCTTTTGAAGGATAAATATGTGAAAGACTTCTTCTCTCTTTGAGAGTGTAACA